>NC_059200.1:15225922-15385922 GCF_020615455.1 Coregonus clupeaformis | reverse complement strand
GTATCTGTAATTATATCTGGCCCTCTACGTCAGATGATCACAGGTGTCTGTAATTATCTCTGTCCCTCTACTTCAGATTATCACGTGTGTAATTATCTCTGGTCCTCATGTGTGGCTTTATACTGTATTTAATTATTAAAGAAGATGATTTTACAATAAAAAATAGAATGACAAACCTGTAAAACATTATCCTAAATATAAACCATCAATTTAGTGAATACCATTTGTGTTTAACCTGAGAATTTCAGCATGAAATGTTCTATATATTGTTCTTTATAAACTTGTATTTACATATTTCACTATGTATTTGTTGTCAATGTTTTGGCGCCAAACTGGTGGCAGTTGTGAAAAAAGTCAATACTTGGAAGAGTTGCAGAGTTAATTGAAAATAATGGCATCGTTGATTAGATACTTTTTTCATTAATAGGCTATTTTCTCTTGAACCATATGATCTACCCACTAGAAACTCATGGACACAGATATATATAATATATATATATATATATATATATATATATATATATATATATATATATATATGAATTCATTTATTTGTTTTATAAATTACCAAAGTTAACATAGATTGCCATAGATAACCTGTTAATTACCAAAATTACAGAAGATTCCGGTAACTTTCGTAAATTACAGGTAGCTTTGCAACCCTAGTTATAATTTAGTATCACCACAGACAAAAGGCGAAACCCAGACACTCACTACCAAATTTGGTGATGAGTGGAAGTCAAGTGGCGCTAGATGAAACTTGGCCGACATTCTGCACATTTTCTCATTGATGAAACATTGGGGCTCTATTTGAACAAACCTAGGAAGTGATGTAATAATTAAACAGACGCCCTCGGCGTTAACAGGATTGCAGGAAAGCAGTTCTCTTCAGGCAGGGGCTAGCTACCAGTGTCCTAGCTAGCTAGCTAGCTAGCGGTGTCGCCCCTGCCTCCCGGCTGTGTATCAGTGTCCTAGCTAGCTAGCTAGCTAGCGGTGTCGCCCCTGCCTCCCGGCTGTGTACAGGAGTCCTAGCTAGCTAGTACACAGTGTCCTTTGCCCCCTGCCTGCCGAGCACGTGCCCTCACCATAACGTTAACAGAATTGCAGGAAAGCAGTGGTTCGGCAGGCAGGGGCGAAGGACACTGTGTACCGGTGTCCTAGCTAGCTAGCTAGCGTTGTCGCCCCCCACCACCTACTCTCGCCACCCCCCACCTCCCGCCTGTTCACCGGAGTCCTAGCTAGCTAGCGTTGTCGCCCCCCACCACCTACTCTCGCCCCCCACCTCCCGCCTGTTCACCGGAGTCCTAGCTAGCTAGCTAGCGTTGTCGCCCCCCACCACCGACTCTCGCCCCCCCACCTCCCGCCTGTTCACCGGAGTCCTAGCTAGCTAGCTAGCGTTGTCGCCCCACCACCGACTCTCGCCCCCACCTCCCGCCTGTTCACCGGAGTCCTAGCTAGCTAGCTAGCGTTGTCGCCCCCCACCACCGACTCTCGCCCCCCCCACCTCCCGCCTGTTCACCGGAGTCCTAGCTAGCTAGCCACCTCCCGCCTGTTCACCGGAGTCCTAGCTTAAAAATGGACCAATAGAAGTATAAAGAGAGGTTCCTCCAGTTGCAGGAACGCCCACATGTAGGAACGCCCTGAATTGCTGGCCGCAATATCACACCCTTCTCGTGGTGGCACGGGAGGGCTGGTTTTTGGTGAATAAAGAAGTTGTAGGTGTGACGAGGGCTTGGCCACTCACTGGCCAATCAACTCGTTCCATGGCTTAATACTGCATACGTTTGTCTCAAGTTCTGTAGGTTATTAACGGTCTCAGTGGCGATTTTAGAATGTAATTTTTGGTGGGGCAAACTCAACAATAATTTTTTAGATGTATGCCAGCAAAGCCACAACACAACACTAAACAATACATTAGTTGCACTATAACGGTGACAAACTGTGCCCACAAACTGTTAGGGCCTCCATAAAGCTGTCCCGACAGCGGAGCTTTCCTTTCAGCACCATGGAGTGAATCCTTACCAACGCTACACCTGGCTATCAGCTCAGCCTCGTCTGGCAGTGAAACAGTTCATTCTGCATCATTTACTGACTTTTTAAAATCATAGCTTAGCTCTAAGTATAATGAAGTGCAATCCAACGAGCTGCGACGAGGAAGGCCTTGGTTCAGCACTTTCAAAATGGACACCGACAGAAATTCAGATAGATGTTAGCTCAGATGAATTCAGCAAGATGTTGAGGCCTTAACTTTACTCTTCTTTACAGGAAGGTAGCTCGGCGGTCCTTGTTGGCACATTTTGTCGTCAAATGTGCTTTCAAAACAACTGGGAACAAGGTCGAATCATGACGTCACTGATCTTCAGGTCGGAACTCTAGAAAGAGGCCTGAGTTCCCGACTTGTAATTCCGAGTTGGATGACCGTTCAAAACGTATTTTCCCAGTCAGAGCTAGTTTTTTACCGAATTCCCAGTTGTCTGCGTTAAAGAGAGAGAGAGAGAGAGAGAAAACACTTGGATACACATGGACCTACGCTCACAGTAATCCTAATACTTTGCCCTGAACTGCCGCCCGTTTGGTAAGAAGTAATGCATGTATTTACGTGTTGGAGGTCTTCGTCGTGTATCTCTGTTGGACCCAGGCCTTCGTGGGAAGGGGTTGATTGGGCCTTCTCTTTTGGATGGCCTTTTAGATGTAAGGCTCAGATTGTCCACAAGAGGTCACAATGTCCTTCTTCTTAGTTGTCTGTTTACTTTCACTCATTCTGGAAATGGTCTTCTGAGGACGGCTAATCAGCCGTGTCGATGATCCCCTGTGAGGTGATGAGAGCAGTGTAGTAGACGATGGTTTGAAGAGATTAACAGGATGGTCCCATTTAAATTCACCTTCTTAGATACAGTATGAAAAATGTATGCACTCACTAACTGTAAGTCGCTCTGGATAAGAGCGTCTGCTAAATGCCTAAAATGTAAATGTAATACAGCACTTAGAACAGCTCCTCAGCCGGAACGTTGGTTGTTAGTGGAGGCAAACTTTGTCGTCTTCACCTCGTGGTGATTTTCAGGGTCGGGACCAATATTGACCTCGCTGCAGCTTGAGGTCCGTCTAGTCTGATCTGATAATTCTTAACTCAATCTTTTATGCACTCTGGTAAAGAGGGGCGTTTCCGTCATACTGACACGCTCTCTGAGCTCCCTCGGGCGTGGCTAGTTACGAGGCAAAAGTATTTTGTTAGAAAGCTAAAATCTCATTCCTATCTTCACGGAAACATCGTCTTCCTCCTTGATATTTTCTACACAAGGTAAATGATGTAAACCTGATATACATCAACTAAGCTCTTCAAGTCACAACGTTTTCGTTATAACGTCTTTTTTCTACCATTTTTTAATGACGTCACAAAATATATTGTCCCAATGTTCATTGTCGGATGTTGAAGTTTTTTGGGCGGCAGTAAGTCTCTGAAACAAAGGACATTCCTTTCACCATACTAGAGGGCCAGAGATAGATTATCCTCCCCTCTAATTTATGGCGGTGTTAAGGTGTCAAGACCGGTATTATGGCGGTGTTAAGGTGTCAAGACCAGTATTATGGCGGTGTTAAGGTGTCAGGACCGGTATTATGGCGGTGTTAAAGGTGTCAAGACCGGTATTATGGCGGTGTTAAGGTGTCAGGACCGGTATTATGGCGGTGTTAAGGTGTCAAGACCGGTATTATGGCGGTGTTGAGGTGTCAAGACCGGTATTATGGCGGTGTTAAGGTGTCAGGACCGGTATTATGGCGGTGTTAAGGTGTCAGGACCGGTATTATGGCGGTGTTAAGGTGTCAGGACCGGTATTATGGCGGTGTTAAGGTGTCAGGACCGGTATGATGGCGGTGTTAAGGTGTCAAGACCGGTATTATGGCGGTGTTAAGGTGTCAGGACCGGTATTATGGCGGTGTTAAAGGTGTCAAGACCGGTATTATGGCGGTGTTAAGGTGTCAGGACCGGTATTATGGCGGTGTTAAGGTGTCAAGACCGGTATTATGGCGGTGTTGAGGTGTCAAGACCGGTATTATGGCGGTGTTAAGGTGTCAGGACCGGTATTATGGCGGTGTTAAGGTGTCAGGACCGTATTATGGCGGTGTTAAGGTGTCAGGACCGGTATTATGGCGGTGTTAAGGTGTCAGGACCGGTATGATGGCGGTGTTAAGGTGTCAAGACCGGTATTATGGCGGTGTTGAGGTGTCAGGACCGGTATTATGGCGGTGTTAAGGTGTCAGGACCGGTATTATGGCGGTGTTGAGGTGTCAGGACCGGTATTATGGCGGTGTTAAGGTGTCAGGACCGGTATTATGGCGGTGTTGAGGTGTCAGGACCGGTATTATGGCGGTGTTAAGGTGTCAGGACCGGTATTATGGCGGTGTTGAGGTGTCAGGACCGGTATTATGGCGGTGTTGAGGTGTCAGGACCGGTATTATGGCGGTGTTAAGGTGTCAAGACCGGTATTATGGCGGTGTTAAGGTGTCAGGACCGGTATTATGGCGGTGTTGAGGTGTCAGGACCGGTATTATGGCGGTGTTGAGGTGTCAGGACCGGTATTATGGCGGTGTTAAGGTGTCAAGACCGGTATTATGGCGGTGTTAAGGTGTCAGGACCGGTATTATGGCGGTGTTAAGGTGTCAGGACCGGTATTATGGCGGTGTTAAGGTGTCAAGACCGGTATTATGGCGGTGTTGAGGTGTCAGGACCGGTATTATGGCGGTGTTGAGGTGTCAGGACCGGTATTTAATTTTTTAGATGCGTGCTGTTCTTTAGAACTAACTGTTCCAGAATAGAAGGTCTGGTTTCAATGATCCAGGTTAACCTTGCTCCTGTACTGAACTGGCCTTTTAATCAACACTAATCAACATGTAATTACTTCAATATGCAATAACAGATTTCAGCCTAAGTGGAGAGAGTAGATGAAAATAACAAATATTATATTTCAATGCCTTGTCTGAATGACCCTGAAACTATGCCTTGTCTAATGACCCTGAAACTATGCCTTGTCTGAATGACCCTGAAACTATGCCTTGTCTGAATGACCCTGAAACTATGCCTTGTGGAATGACCCTGAAACTATGCCTTGTCTAATGACCCTGAAACTATGCCTTGTGGAATGAACCTGAAACTATGCCTTGTCTAATGACCCTAAAACTATGCCTTGTCTAATGACCCTGAAACTATGCCTTGTTGAATGACCCTGAAACTATGCCTTGTCTAATGACCCTGAAACTATGCCTTGTGGAAATGACCCTGAAACTATGCCTTGTGGAACGACCCTGAAACAATGCCTTCTGGAATTACCCTGAAACTATGCCTTGTCTGAATGACCCTGAAACTATGCCTTGTCTAATGACCCCGAAACTATGCCTTGTCTAATGACCCTGAAACTATGCCTTGTGGAATGACCCTGAAACTATGCCTTGTGGAATGACCCTGAAACTATGCCTTGTCTAATGACCCTGAAACTATGCCTTGTGGAATGACCCTGAAACTATGCCTTGTCTAATGACCCTGAAACTATGCCTTGTCTGAATGACCCTGAAACTATGCCTTGTCTAATGACCCTGAAACAATGCCTTGTCTAATGACCCTGAAACTATGCCTTGTCTGAATGACCCTGAAACTATGCCTTGTCTAATGACCCTGAAACTATGCCTTGTCTAATGACCCTGAAACTATGCCTTGTCTGAATGACCCTGAAACTATGCCTTGTCTGAATGACCCTGAAACTATGCCTTGTGGAATGACCCTGAAACTATGCCTTGTCTAATGACCCTGAAACTATGACTTGTGGAATGACCCTGAAACTATGCCTTGTCTAATGACCCTAAAACTATGCCTTGTCTAATGACCCTGAAACTATGCCTTGTGGAATGACCCTGAAACTATGCCTTGTCTAATGACCCTGAAACTATGCCTTGTGGAATGACCCTGAAACTATGCCTTGTGGAACGACCCTGAAACAATGCCTTCTGGAATGACCCTGAAACTATGCCTTGTCTGAATGACCCTGAAACTATGCCTTGTCTAATGACCCTGAAACTATGCCTTGTCTAATGACCCTGAAACTATGCCTTGTGGAATGACCCTGAAACTATGCCTTGTGGAATGACCCTGAAACTATGCCTTGTCTAATGACCCTGAAACTATGCCTTGTGGAATGACCCTGAAACTATGCCTTGTCTGAATGACCCTGAAACTATGCCTTGTCTAATGACCCTGAAACAATGCCTTGTCTAATGACCCTGAAACTATGCCTTGTCTGAATGACCCTGAAACTATGCCTTGTCTAATGACCCTGAAACTATGCCTTGTCTAATGACCCTGAAACTATGCCTTGTCTGAATGACCCTGAAACTATGCCTTGTCTGAATGACCCTGAAACTATGCCTTGTGGAATGACCCTGAAACTATGCCTTGTCTAATGACCCTGAAACTATGCCTTGTGGAATGACCCTGAAACTATGCCTTGTCTAATGACCCTAAAACTATGCCTTGTCTAATGACCCTGAAACTATGCCTTGTTGAATGACCCTGAAACTATGCCTTGTCTAATGACCCTGAAACTATGCCTTGTGGAATGACCCTGAAACTATGCCTTGTGGAACGACCCTGAAACAATGCCTTCTGGAATTACCCTGAAACTATGCCTTGTCTGAATGACCCTGAAACTATGCCTTGTCTAATGACCCTGAAACTATGCCTTGTCTAATGACCCTGAAACTATGCCTTGTGGAATGACCCTGAAACTATGCCTTGTGGAATGACCCTGAAACTATGCCTTGTCTAATGACCCTGAAACTATGCCTTGTGGAATGACCCTGAAACTATGCCTTGTCTAATGACCCTGAAACTATGCCTTGTCTGAATGACCCTGAAACTATGCCTTGTCTAATGACCCTGAAACAATGCCTTGTCTAATGACCCTGAAACTATGCCTTGTCTGAATGACCCTGAAACTATGCCTTGTCTAATGACCCTGAAACTATGCCTTGTCTGAATGACCCTGAAACTATGCCTTGTCTAATGACCCTGAAACTATGCCTTGTCTAATGACCCTGAAACTATGCCTTGTCTGAATGACCCTGAAACTATGCCTTGTCTGAATGACCCTGAAACTATGCCTTGTGGAATGACCCTGAAACTATGCCTTGTCTAATGACCCTGAAACTATGCCTTGTGGAATGACCCTGAAACTATGCCTTGTCTAATGACCCTAAAACTATGCCTTGTCTAATGGCCCTGAAACTATGCCTTGTGGAATGACCCTGAAACTATGCCTTGTCTAATGACCCTGAAACTATGCCTTGTGGAATGACCCTGAAACTATGCCTTGTGGAACGACCCTGAAACAATGCCTTCTGGAATGACCCTGAAACTATGCCTTGTCTGAATGACCCTGAAACTATGCCTTGTCTAATGACCCTGAAACTATGCCTTGTCTAATGACCCTGAAACTATGCCTTGTGGAATGACCCTGAAACTATGCCTTGTGGAATGACCCTGAAACTATGCCTTGTCTAATGACCCTGAAACTATGCCTTGTGGAATGACCCTGAAACTATGCCTTGTCTGAATGACCCTGAAACTATGCCTTGTCTAATGACCCAGAAACAATGCCTTGTCTAATGAACCCTGAAACTATGCCTTGTCTGAATGACCCTGAAACTATGCCTTGTCTAATGACCCTGAAACTATGCCTTGTCTAATGACCCTGAAACTATGCCTTGTCTAATGACCCTGAAACTATGCCTTGTCTAATGACCCTGAAACTATGCCTTGTCTAATGACCCTGAAACTATGCCTTGTGGAATGACCCTGAAACTATGCCTTGTGGAACGACCCTGAAACAATGCCTTCTGGAATGACCCTGAAACTATGCCTTGTCTGAATGACCCTGAAACTATGCCTTGTCTAATGACCCTGAAACTATGCCTTGTCTAATGACCCTGAAACTATGCCTTGTGGAATGACCCTGAAACTATGCCTTGTGGAATGACCCTGAAACTATGCCTTGTCTAATGACCCTGAAACTATGCCTTGTGGAATGACCCTGAAACTATGCCTTGTCTGAATGACCCTGAAACTATGCCTTGTCTAATGACCCTGAAACAATGCCTTGTCTAATGACCCTGAAACTATGCCTTGTCTGAATGACCCTGAAACTATGCCTTGTCTAATGACCCTGAAACTATGCCTTGTCTAATGACCCTGAAACTATGCCTTGTCTGAATGACCCTGAAACTATGCCTTGTCTGAATGACCCTGAAACTATGCCTTGTGGAATGACCCTGAAACTATGCCTTGTCTAATGACCCTGAAACTATGCCTTGTGGAATGACCCTGAAACTATGCCTTGTCTAATGACCCTAAAACTATGCCTTGTCTAATGACCCTGAAACTATGCCTTGTTGAATGACCCTGAAACTATGCCTTGTCTAATGACCCTGAAACTATGCCTTGTGGAATGACCCTGAAACTATGCCTTGTGGAACGACCCTGAAACAATGCCTTCTGGAATTACCCTGAAACTATGCCTTGTCTGAATGACCCTGAAACTATGCCTTGTCTAATGACCCTGAAACTATGCCTTGTCTAATGACCCTGAAACTATGCCTTGTGGAATGACCCTGAAACTATGCCTTGTGGAATGACCCTGAAACTATGCCTTGTCTAATGACCCTGAAACTATGCCTTGTGGAATGACCCTGAAACTATGCCTTGTCTAATGACCCTGAAACTATGCCTTGTCTGAATGACCCTGAAACTATGCCTTGTCTAATGACCCTGAAACAATGCCTTGTCTAATGACCCTGAAACTATGCCTTGTCTGAATGACCCTGAAACTATGCCTTGTCTAATGACCCTGAAACTATGCCTTGTCTGAATGACCCTGAAACTATGCCTTGTCTAATGACCCTGAAACTATGCCTTGTCTAATGACCCTGAAACTATGCCTTGTCTGAATGACCCTGAAACTATGCCTTGTCTGAATGACCCTGAAACTATGCCTTGTGGAATGACCCTGAAACTATGCCTTGTCTAATGACCCTGAAACTATGCCTTGTGGAATGACCCTGAAACTATGCCTTGTCTAATGACCCTAAAACTATGCCTTGTCTAATGACCCTGAAACTATGCCTTGTGGAATGACCCTGAAACTATGCCTTGTCTAATGACCCTGAAACTATGCCTTGTGGAATGACCCTGAAACTATGCCTTGTGGAACGACCCTGAAACAATGCCTTCTGGAATGACCCTGAAACTATGCCTTGTGGAATGACCCTGAAACTATGCCTTGTCTAATGACCCTGAAACTATGCCTTGTCTAATGACCCTGAAACTATGCCTTGTGGAATGACCCTGAAACTATGCCTTGTGGAATGACCGTGAAACTATGCGTTGTCTAATGACCCTGAAACTATGCCTTGTGGAATGACCCTGAAACTATGCCTTGTGGAACGACCCTGAAACAATGCCTTCTGGAATGACCCTGAAACTATGCCTTGTCTGAATGACCCTGAAACTATGCCTTGTCTAATGACCCTGAAACTATGCCTTGTCTAATGACCCTGAAACTATGCCTTGTGGAATTACCCTGAAACTATGCCTTGTGGAATGACCCTGAAACTATGCCTTGTGGAATGACCCTGAAACTATGCCTTGTCTAATGACCCTGAAACTATGCCTTGTGGAATGACCCTGAAACTATGCCTTGTCTAATGACCCTGAAACTATGCCTTGTGGAATGACCCTGAAACTATGCCTTGTCTAATGACCCTGAAACTATGCCTTGTGGAATGACCCTGAAACTATGCCTTGTCTGAATGACCCTGAAACTATGCCTTGTCTAATGACCCTGAAACTATGCCTTGTCTAATGACCCTGAAACTATGCCTTGTGGAATGACCCTGAAACTATGCCTTGTGGAATGACCCTGAAACTATGCCTTGTGGAATGACCCTGAAACTATGCCTTGTCTAATGACCCTGAAACTATGCCTTGTCTAATGACCCTGAAACTATGCATTGTCTAATGACCCTGAAACTATGCCTTGTGGAATGACCCTGAAACTATGCCTTGTCTAATGACCCTGAAACTATGCCTTGTCTAATGACCCTGAAACTATGCCTTGTCTAATGACCCTGAAACTATGCCTTGTGGAATGACCCTGAAACTATGCCTTGTGGAATGACCCTGAAACTATGCCTTGTCTAATGACCCTGAAACTATGCCTTGTGGAATGACCCTGAAACTATGCCTTGTCTAATGACCCTGAAACTATGCCTTGTGGAATGACCCTGAAACTATACCTTGTCTAATGACCCTGAAACTATGCCTTGTCTAATGACCCTGAAACTATGCCTTGTCTAATGACCCTGAAACTATGCCTTGTGGAATGACCCTGAAACTATGCCTTGTCTAATGACCCTGAAACTATGCCTTGTCTAATGACCCTGAAACTATGCCTTGTCTAATGACCCTGAAACTATGCCTTGTCTAATGACCCTGAAACTATGCCTTGTGGAATGACCCTGAAACTATGCCTTGTGGAATGACCCTGAAACTATGCCTTGTCTAATGACCCTGAAACTATGCCTTGTCTAATGACCCTGAAACTATGCCTTGTCTAATGACCCTGAAACTATGCCTTGTGGAATGACCCTGAAACCATGCCTTGTCTAATGACCCTGAAACTATGCCTTGTCTAATGACCCTAAAACTATGCCTTGTCTAATGACCCTGAAACTATGCCTTGTGGAATGACCCTGAAACTATGCCTTGTCTAATGACCCTGAAACTATGCCTTGTCTAATGACCCTGAAACTATGCCTTGTGGAATGACCCTGAAACTATGCCTTGTGGAATGACCCTGAAACTATGCCTTGTGGAACGACCCTGAAACAATGCCTTCTGGAATGACCCTGAAACTATGCCTTGTCTGAATGACCCTGAAACTATGCCTTGTCTAATGACCCTGAAACTATGCCTTGTCTAATGACCCTGAAACTATGCCTTGTGGAATGACCCTGAAACTATGCCTTGTGGAATGACCCTGAAACTATGCCTTGTCTAATGACCCTGAAACTATGCCTTGTGGAATGACCCTGAAACTATGCCTTGTCTGAATGACCCTGAAACTATGCCTTGTCTAATGACCCTGAAACAATGCCTTGTCTAATGACCCTGAAACTATGCCTTGTCTGAATGACCCTGAAACTATGCCTTGTCTAATGACCCTGAAACTATGCCTTGTCTAATGACCCTGAAACTATGCCTTGTCTGAATGACCCTGAAACTATGCCTTGTCTGAATGACCCTGAAACTATGCCTTGTGGAATGACCCTGAAACTATGCCTTGTCTAATGACCCTGAAACTATGCCTTGTGGAATGACCCTGAAACTATGCCTTGTCTAATGACCCTAAAACTATGCCTTGTCTAATGACCCTGAAACTATGCCTTGTTGAATGACCCTGAAACTATGCCTTGTCTAATGACCCTGAAACTATGCCTTGTGGAATGACCCTGAAACTATGCCTTGTGGAACGACCCTGAAACAATGCCTTCTGGAATTACCCTGAAACTATGCCTTGTCTGAATGACCCTGAAACTATGCCTTGTCTAATGACCCTGAAACTATGCCTTGTCTAATGACCCTGAAACTATGCCTTGTGGAATGACCCTGAAACTATGCCTTGTGGAATGACCCTGAAACTATGCCTTGTCTAATGACCCTGAAACTATGCCTTGTGGAATGACCCTGAAACTATGCCTTGTCTAATGACCCTGAAACTATGCCTTGTCTGAATGACCCTGAAACTATGCCTTGTCTAATGACCCTGAAACAATGCCTTGTCTAATGACCCTGAAACTATGCCTTGTCTGAATGACCCTGAAACTATGCCTTGTCTAATGACCCTGAAACTATGCCTTGTCTGAATGACCCTGAAACTATGCCTTGTCTAATGACCCTGAAACTATGCCTTGTCTAATGACCCTGAAACTATGCCTTGTCTGAATGACCCTGAAACTATGCCTTGTCTGAATGACCCTGAAACTATGCCTTGTGGAATGACCCTGAAACTATGCCTTGTCTAATGACCCTGAAACTATGCCTTGTGGAATGACCCTGAAACTATGCCTTGTCTAATGACCCTAAAACTATGCCTTGTCTAATGACCCTGAAACTATGCCTTGTGGAATGACCCTGAAACTATGCCTTGTCTAATGACCCTGAAACTATGCCTTGTGGAATGACCCTGAAACTATGCCTTGTGGAACGACCCTGAAACAATGCCTTCTGGAATGACCCTGAAACTATGCCTTGTTGAATGACCCTGAAACTATGCCTTGTCTAATGACCCTGAAACTATGCCTTGTGGAATGACCCTGAAACTATGCCTTGTGGAACGACCCTGAAACAATGCCTTCTGGAATTACCCTGAAACTATGCCTTGTCTGAATGACCCTGAAACTATGCCTTGTCTAATGACCCTGAAACTATGCCTTGTCTAATGACCCTGAAACTATGCCTTGTGGAATGACCCTGAAACTATGCCTTGTGGAATGACCCTGAAACTATGCCTTGTCTAATGACCCTGAAACTATGCCTTGTGGAATGACCCTGAAACTATGCCTTGTCTAATGACCCTGAAACTATGCCTTGTCTGAATGACCCTGAAACTATGCCTTGTCTAATGACCCTGAAACAATGCCTTGTCTAATGACCCTGAAACTATGCCTTGTCTAATGACCCTGAAACTATGCCTTGTGGAATGACCCTGAAACTATGCCTTGTGGAATGACCCTGAAACTATGCCTTGTCTAATGACCCTGAAACTATGCCTTGTGGAATGACCCTGAAACTATGCCTTGTGGAACGACCCTGAAACAATGCCTTCTGGAATGACCCTGAAACTATGCCTTGTCTGAATGACCCTGAAACTATGCCTTGTCTAATGACCCTGAAACTATGCCTTGTCTAATGACCCTGAAACTATGCCTTGTGGAATTACCCTGAAACTATGCCTTGTGGAATGACCCTGAAACTATGCCTTGTGGAATGACCCTGAAACTATGCCTTGTCTAATGACCCTGAAACTATGCCTTGTCTAATGACCCTGAAACTATGCCTTGTCTAATGACCCTGAAACTATGCCTTGTGGAATGACCCTGAAACTATGCCTTGTCTAATGACCCTGAAACTATGCCTTGTGGAATGACCCTGAAACTATGCCTTGTCTGAATGACCCTGAAACTATGCCTTGTCTAATGACCCTGAAACTATGCCTTGTCTAATGACCCTGAAACTATGCCTTGTGGAATGACCCTGAAACTATGCCTTGTGGAATGACCCTGAAACTATGCCTTGTGGAATGACCCTGAAACTATGCCTTGTCTAATGACCCTGAAACTATGCCTTGTCTAATGACCCTGAAACTATGCATTGTCTAATGACCCTGAAACTATGCCTTGTGGAATGACCCTGAAACTATGCCTTGTCTAATGACCCTGAAACTATGCCTTGTCTAATGACCCTGAAACTATGCCTTGTCTAATGACCCTGAAACTATGCCTTGTGGAATGACCCTGAAACTATGCCTTGTGGAATGACCCTGAAACTATGCCTTGTCTAATGACCCTGAAACTATGCCTTGTGGAATGACCCTGAAACTATGCCTTGTCTAATGACCCTGAAACTATGCCTTGTGGAATGACCCTGAAACTATACCTTGTCTAATGACCCTGAAACTATGCCTTGTCTAATGACCCTGAAACTATGCCTTGTCTAATGACCCTGAAACTATGCCTTGTGGAATGACCCTGAAACTATGCCTTGTCTAATGACCCTGAAACTATGCCTTGTCTAATGACCCTGAAACTATGCCTTGTCTAATGACCCTGAAACTATGCCTTGTCTAATGACCCTGAAACTATGCCTTGTGGAATGACCCTGAAACTATGCCTTGTGGAATGACCCTGAAACTATGCCTTGTCTAATGACCCTGAAACTATGCCTTGTCTAATGACCCTAAAACTATGCCTTGTCTAATGACCCTGAAACTATGCCTTGTGGAATGACCCTGAAACTATGCCTTGTCTAATGACCCTGAAACTATGCCTTGTCTAATGACCCTGAAACTATGCCTTGTGGAATGACCCTGAAACTATGCCTTGTGGAATGACCCTGAAACTATGCCTTGTGGAATGACCCTGAAACTATGCCTTGTCTAATGACCCTGAAACTATGCATTGTCTAATGACCCTGAAACAATGCCTTGTGGAATGAACCTGAAACTATGCCTTGTCTAATGACCCTGAAACTATGCCTTGTCTAATGACCCTGAAACTATGCCTTGTGGAATGACCCTGAAACTATGCCTTGTCTATTGACCCTGAAACTATGCCTCGTCTATTGACCCTGAAACTATGCCTTGTCTAATGACCCTGAAACTATGCATTGTCTAATGACCCTGAAACAATGCCTTGTGGAATGACCCTGAAACTATGCCTTGTCTAATGACCCTGAAACTATGCCTTGTCTAATGACCCTGAAACTATGCCTTGTCTAATGACCCTGAAACTATGCCTTGTCTAATGACCCTGAAACTATGCCTTGTGGAATGACCCTGAAACTATGCCTTGTGGAATGACCCTGAAACTATGCCTTGTCTAATGACCCTGAAACTATGCATTGTCTAATGACCCTGAAACAATGCCTTGTGGAATGACCCTGAAACTATGCCTTGTCTAATGACCCTGAAACTATGCCTTGTCTAATGACCCTGAAACTATGCCTTGTGGAATGACCCTGAAACTATGCCTTGTCTATTGACCCTGAAACTATGCCTTGTCTATTGACCCTGAAACTATGCCTTGTCTAATGACCCTGAAACTATGCATTGTCTAATGACCCTGAAACAATGCCTTGTGGAATGACCCTGAAACTATGCCTTGTCTAATGACCCTGAAACTATGCCTTGTGGAATGAGCCTGAAACTATGCCTTGTGGAATGAGCCTGAAACTATGCCTTGTCTATTGACCCTGAAACTATGCCTTGTGGAATGACCCTGAAACTATGCCTTGTCTAATGACCCTGAAACTATGCATTGTCTAATGACCCTGAAACAATGCCTTGTGGAATGACCCTGAAACTATGCCTTGTCTAATGACCCTGAAACTATGCCTTGTGGAATGACCCTGAAACTATGCCTTGTCTAATGACCCTGAAACTATGCCTTGTCTAATGACCCTGCAACTATGCCTTGTCGAATGACCCTGAAACTATGCCTTGTGGAATGACCCTGAAACTATGCCTTGTCTAATGACCCTGAAACTATGCCTTGTCTAATGACCCTGAAACTATGCCTTGTCTAATGACCCTGAAACTATGCCTTGTGGAATGACCCTGAAACTATGCCTTGTGGAATGACCCTGAAACTATGCCTTGTCTAATGACCCTGAAACTATGCCTTGTCTAATGACCCTGAAACTATGCCTTGTCTAATGACCCTGAAACTATGCCTTGTGGAATGACCCTGAAACTATGCCTTGTCTAATGACCCTGAAACTATGCCTTGTCTAATGACCCTGAAACTATACCTTGTCTAATGACCCTGAAACTAAGCCTTGTGGAATGACCCTGAAACTATGCCTTGTCTAATGACCCTGAAACTATGCCTTGTCTAATGACCCTGAAACTATGCCTTGTGGAATGACCCTGAAACTATGCCTTGTGGAATGACCCTGAAACTATGCCTTGTCTAATGACCCTGAAACTATGCATTGTCTAATGACCCTGAAACAATGCCTTGTGGAATGACCCTGAAACTATGCCTTGTCTAATGACCCTGAAACTATGCCTTGTCTAATGACCCTGAAACTATGCCTTGTGGAATGACCCTGAAACTATGCCTTGTCTATTGACCCTGAAACTATGCCTTGTGGAATGACCCTGAAACTATGCCTTGTCTAATGACCCTGAAACTATGCATTGTCTAATGACCCTGAAACAATGCCTTGTGGAATGACCCTGAAACTATGCCTTGTTGAATGACCCTGAAACTATGCCTTGTGGAATGACCCTGAAACTATGCCTTGTCTAATGACCCTGAAACTATGCCTTGTCTAATGACCGTGAAACTATGCCTTGTGGAATGACCCTGAAACTATGCCTTGTCTATTGACCCTGAAACTATGCCTTGTGGAATGACCCTGAAACTATGCCTTGTCTAATGACCCTGAAACTATGCATTGTCTAATGACCCTGAAACAATGCCTTGTGGAATGACCCTGAAACTATGCCTTGTCTAATGACCCTGAAACTATGCCTTGTGGAATTACTTGTATTATTCTAGTAAGGAAAATAATAATAATAATAATAATAATATGCCATTTAGCAGACGCTTTTATCCAAAGCGACTTACAGTCATGCGTGCATACATTTTTGTGTATGGGTGGTCCCGGGGATCGAACCCACTACCTTGGCGTTACAAGCGCCGTGCTCTACCAGCTGAAAACCTCCAGTAACTATAGTAGTATGTTCCTTATCAAGATGGGAAGCAGATGAAGCCCAACTCTCCCAGCGTATAGATGTTGAAACAGAGAGAGGGCAAAAAGGAAGTGTTTGACCGTCATGTTCCCACAGACGGTGGCACGACACATCAGCGGCTTAGGAAGGTCTTACAACATTTGGAAAAAATGGGTAGGAAACGTGAATATGACTTTCTATAAAGACTCAGAGAAACAGTGAAACAGGTTCATTTAGTTTTATAAAAGCTTTATTATAACTTCATCACCAGCTGTACATGTTCACATTTTATCAACAAGTTTTACAGAGACAGGAAATGATGAAATCCATCTAATTCAAATATCCTCTTCTCTTTTTTTTCTTCTCAAATGACCACTAAGTTCCTCCTTCTCAACTCATTTCTCCCATACACTGTGTTCATACTGTATATAAGCAGCAATATAAAACTTGGCAAATGGAAAGGGTATTTGCTACTTCAGTTCATGTTAAATAAAAGTTTTCCTCCTATGAATAAAAATTACAGTAACCATAAAACCTGCCGACTGAAAAGCATCAGTATTTATTTTTTTACATGTATTTTCTCCTATAGGTTTATTATAGACTGGTTAAACCATACTGAATGATGCTCACCATTGTTTGAAACATTCAGTCAAGCTCAACCAGGCTATAAATGTTTACTGTCCTATGGTTCCAGATCTCTGTCAAGACAACACAAACCGATCTGGGACCAGGCTAGGAGACTAGCCGATGTGGGACCAGTCTAGGAGACTAACCGATGTGGGACCAGTCTAGGAGACTAACCGATCTGGGACCAGTCTAGGAGACTAGCCGATGTGGGACCAGTCTAGGAGACTAACTGATCTGGGACCAGGCTAGGAGACTAACCGATGTGGGACCAGACTAGGAGACTAACTGATCTGGGACCAGGCTAGGAGACTAACCGATGTGGGACCAGACTAGGAGACTAACTGATCTGGGACCAGGCTAGGAGACTAACCGATGTGGGACCAGACTAGGAGACTAACTGATCTGGGACCAGGCTAGGAGACTAACCGATGTGGGACCAGACTAGGGAGACTAACTGATCTGGGACCAGGCTAGGAGACTAACCGATGTGGGACCAGACTAGGAGACTAACTGATCTGGGACCAGGCTAGGAGACTAACCGATGTGGGACCAGACTAGGAGACTAACTGATCTGGGACCAGGCTAGGAGACTAACCGATGTGGGACCAGGCTAGGAGACTAACTGATCTGGGACCAGGCTAGGAGACTAACTGATCTGGGACCAGGCTAGGAGACTAACCGATGTGGGACCAGACTAGGAGACTAACTGATCTGGGACCAGGCTAGGAGACTAACTGATCTGGGACCAGGCTAGGAGACTAACTGATCTGGGACCAGGCTAGGAGACTAACTGATCTGGGACCAGGCTAGGAGACTAACTGATCTGGGACCAGGCTAGGAGACTAACTGATCTGGGACCAGACTAGGAGACTAACCGATCTGGGACCAGGCTAGGAGAATAACTGATCTGGGACCAGGCTAGGAGAATAACTGATCTGGGACCAGGCTAGGAGACTAACTGATCTGGGACCAGACTAGGAGTCTAACTGATCTGGGACCAGGCTAGGACAGGTAGGAGTTGATAGACCACTATCATGGACGGTAGTAAAAAAAAAAAAACAGTCATTACTTTAGTTCCACTTTACTTAACACCAGAGGTTAAAATGCATTATGATGCAGTTATGATGCATTGTCATAAGCATATGACTATTATAATGTCTTATAATCTCATAATGGATGAAATACCAGCCGTTTGAGTCAGTTGACATAAAGAGACAAGATAATACTCTTAAAGGTTATGAAGCATTATACCTGCAGGCTTGAAGTAAAGTGTTACCATCATTTTTCCAGAGCTACTGCCATGATTAATGGCAAGTGGTTTTGAAACTAGCTCTTAGTTCCAATTGGCACCCTATTCCCTATATAGGCCCATTAGGCTCTGGTCAAAAGTAGTGCACTAAGTAGGGAATAGTGTTTCATTTGGGATGCAAAGTGTAGCTCTATGTTCATCAGGAGACATGCAAAAAGCAAACAGGACAGACAGTTAAGAGACACGTTGCCCTACGAATCATAAGGAGACCAGAACAAGGAGACCAGAACAAGGAGACCAGAACACGAAGAGTCAAAGTTCATCCGTTGCATAATAATATGGAGAAATATATTTCTGTTATTATGTGAAAACTTAAATTACATTTCAGACATTTAGCAGACGCTCTTATCCAGAGCGACTTACAAGAGCAATTAGGGTTAAGTGCCTTGCTCAAGGGCACATCGACAGATTTTTCACCTAGTCGGCTCGGGGATTAGAACCAGCGACCTTTTGGTTACTGGCACAACGCTCTTAACCACTAAGCTACCTGCCGCCCCACTAAAAAGACAACAGCATCAGGGGAAAACATCTACTAGAGCCCCTAAGAGCCGTCTCTTCCTCACACTGGTTTTACACTAAACACGTGAGGTAAAAGCACTTTTAACGTGCTCATGATAACATCCTTGTTGACTTGCTGCCTGTCTGCCCATTGGTGCCACGCCTGGGTCGTGCTCATTAGGGCACATCGTAGCAATACATTTCAAAACGTTGTGCGCCACACAAAAAGAAAACAGTACTCCCTGTTTCAGTCCATTTTCTTCCATTTGGTGCCTAATGAACATGACCCAGGACATGGCTATCTTACAACGTTAGCCCTCTGCTTTCTTTTTCAAAAAGGCTCTGGGGAAAAGGGTTTCATATCGATCAGGCTACTAGCTTTAGACAGGTTATCTGGTCTGATTTAATACAACCATGTAGAGAGAGACTCTTCTCCCACTACTCTACCATTTAGAGAGAGAGACTCTTCTCCCACTACTCTACCATTTAGAGAGAGAGAGACTTTCTGGCTGCCCCAGCTCCCCAACCCCATACCCCCACTAGAGGCTGTTGTTGTCTGGTAGTGTGTCATGATGTGAGTGGAGGTGGGGGATAGGGGTGTTAGAGTGTGCTAGGGGGCTTAGTGTGGCCTCAGAGGGGTGTGCCGTCAGTCTGTGGAGAACGCTTGCCCCGTCCTGGGCCTAATCTGGGCCTGGCCAGCCATGCCTTGAGGGTTATTTGCAAGCTGCCAAGCACAATTCAATATAAAGTCATGCAAATAAACGAACGGCTGTCCGGCCATGCACCTGCCAACCCTGCACCGGTCATGCAATCACATCGCTGTGGAAGGAGAGAGAGAGAGGTGAGCACACACAAACCAGTCTGAGACAATATGACCAGGAAGAGACAGGACAGAGACAATATGACCAGGAAGAGACAGGACAGAGACAATATGACCAGGAAGAGACAGGACAGAGACAATATGACCAGGAAGAGACAGGACACAGACAATATGACCAGGAAGAGACAGGACAGAGATAATATGACCAGGAAGAGACAGGACAGAGACAATATGACCAGGAAGAGACAGGACAGAGACAATATGACCAGGAAGAGACAGGCCAGAGACAATATGACCAGGAAGAGACAGGCCAGAGACAATATGACCAGGAAGAGACAGGCCAGAGACAATATGACCAGGAAGAGACAGGACAGAGACAATATGACCAGGAAGAGACAGGACAGAGACAATATGACCAGGAAGAGACAGGACAGAGACAATATGACCAGGAAGAGACAGGACAGAGACAATATGACCAGGAAGAGACAGGACAGAGACAATATGACCAGGAAGAGACAGGACAGAGACAATATGACCAGGAAGAGACAGGACAGAGACAATATGACCAGGAAGAGACAGGACAGAGACAATATGACCAGGAAGAGACAGGCCAGAGACAATATGACCAGGAAGAGACAGGACAGAGACAATATGACCAGGAAGAGACAGGACAGGGACAATATGACCAGGAAGAGACAGTCATTCTCTCAGGCTGGGTCAGTAAAGCAAAGCCTTTGGCTCTGGTTATAGTGATGTAGGTTTCAAAATGATAGGTAGAGGATGAAACTATGAATGAACTAGCGAAGTAGGGGTGTGAATGTTAATACAAAATTGGGATCGTTAACGTTAATAAAAAAATCCCTAACCGAAAACTTTTTTTTTTTTTTTTTTTAAATAACTTTCTTGGTTAGCTGCTCATCTCTGTCCCTGCACTGCACTGCTTCTGCTCCATGTGCTCTCTGCCTGTGAGTATCCATAGCAACGGTTCCTCTTGGCTGCTCAGTGCTCACGAGATGAGTGACAGAGACAGAGAGAGCTTTTAGCTACATTTCGTCACTAAACGCTGAACAAAACTCACGGAATATTATTATTTTCAGTCAAATCTTCACTCGAGTCGACTCGGACAATGTTCTGGTCGTGTTATTTGACGAGGTTGATTCACTTCTGACACCATGTTATCATCGTAAGATATGACTGTACAGATACACTGTGCAGGCAGAGCAGGAGGCAGAAAATGACACCATATTACGCAATTGTATGAATTTTTCTTAGCAGTGAAATTTTTTTGTAAATTTTTTTTTTAATGGCAGTTGTAAACGTTAAGAAAACATTTCCACATCCAAAAGCTTACGTTGAAGCCAAGCCATGGGGGTGTCGAGTTGTCAGAACACATCAACAACTATGTATTTTATACACATTCAAACTTCATATTTTTTTCAACAGTCGTGTGTATCACTTTAAAACATGATACTCTGATACCCAAAACCCTTTTTTACAATGACATCAGAGGCTAATAGACAGAAATTCAGATTGTATGAAAATTATTTGTGATGATCAATCAGGAGATTCTAACGTTCTAGTAGGAAGTCTGTCTACGGTCTACAAGTAGTCTGTCTACGGTCTACAAGTAGTCTGTCTACGGTCTACAAGTAGTCTGTCTACGGTCTACAAGTAGTCTGTCTACGGTCTACAAGTAGTCTGTCTACGGTCTACAAGTAGTCTGTCTACGGTCTACAAGTAGTCTGTCTAGGGTCTACCATGACAAAAAAATCACAAGTAGGTTTAGAATAGCAGTGAAGTAAACCCTGTCCAGTTCGTTGGTCATCTACTGCTTATTTCATCGACAGACACCTTGGACTAGAGGGAGCATAGTGTGTTTGGTCGGTCGGTCAGAGTTAGACAGTTGAACTTCTTTCAAGTATGACATGACATAGCGTCCCATGTTGCGTCAGAGACGTAAGGCATAGCACAGTGAATGAGAATGGGGAAATGCGCCCCACACTAAATTTGGAAATCAATTTATATTTTAGAATCCACCTCCTCGGTGGCAGCAGTGGTTATTTTACAAGTTCATGTGTTTGTTTTGCAGACCCTTTCGATACCTTCAAATGACAATTTCCATCTGTTAGATACAGTCAGTTATGGGTACTGACCACAGTCTGACTATGTCCACCGCTTAAATATGGACGCTATAGTTTAGAAAGCAGACTGCACACTACACAATGAAATATGAATGAAGGTCTGGACAGTCAGTTTGGAATTCCCTCAAACAACGCAGGATGACAGGGAGAGACGCTTGATCAGTAATCACCGGTTCGATAATCAATAATGACTGCTGGCTGATATGAGCGAACTACAGAGGGGGAAGAGGTGCTCGCCTTGTTTTATCACCGGTTCGATAATCAATAATGACTGCTGGCTGATATGAGCGAACTACAGAGGGGGAAGAGGTGCTCGCCTTGTTTTATCACCGGTTCGATAATCAATAATGACTGCTGGCTGATATGAGCGAACTACAGAGGGGGAAGAGGTGCTCGCCTTGTTTTATCACCGGTTCGATAATCAATAATGACTGCTGGCTGATATGAGCGAACTACAGAGGGGGAAGAGGTGCTAGCCTTGTTTTATCACCGGTTCGATAATCAATAATGACTGCTGGCTGATATGAGCGAACTACAGAGGGGGGAAGAGGTGCTCGCCTTGTTTTCAGGATAATGAATCATTCAGCCAATTAAAATGGTTGATTGAGAAACAGTCAATTAGGAAATAGGACACTTTCTGCTGTTCTACTGTTAACATTTCAACACTTAGGGGGATGATGAAACTCCCTGAATATCTTCTACAGCTAATACACTGCAAGTGCACTCACAGGCTAGAGGAGTCCCGATGCAACTAACCTTTCAAATCTCCTACTACAGCCAGCAAACAGACCCCCTAACACTTCGCGTTACTGAACACATATTAGGTACCGGGCTGCTAAAGAGACCAACTCATTATTGTATTTTATTTTTTTATTTATTTTTGTCATTTAGCAGACGCTCTTATCCAGAGCGACTTACATGAGCAATTAGGGTTAAGTGCTTTGCTCAAGGGCACATCGACAGATTTTTCACCTAGTCGGCTCGGGGATTAGAACCAGCGACCTTTCGGTTACCGGCACAACGCTGTTAACCACTAAGCTACCTGCCGCCCCCTAACTTGTGATATACCATATCCCTCTCTGTTACTATACATGTCCTGACAGTCACTTACTGCAAGGCTTACGTCATTTTCTGTAAGCGTCAGATCAAGATACGAAAATATCCTCTGATTTTATAACGATTAAAAAAACATCCATCCGCTACCACCAAACTGCATCTCTACTCACAACCTTGTGTTACAAGGAAATATGAAAACAGTTATTAGACAGAGGATTCCTGACAGACCATGAACAGAATGGTAACATGTTTTAGAGAAATGTACATAATAATAATAATAATAATAATAATATTAGCTAAAGATCCAGGTAGAACAATTTATCCATCCTGGAAAGTAATAAAGGGAAATATATTTTTTTAAAGGATATGTATATATATGTACAGTGGGGGAAAAAAGTATTTAGTCAGCCACCAATTGTGCAAGTTCTCCCACTTAAAAAGATGAGAGGGCCTGTATTTTTCATCATAGGTACACGTCAACTATGACAGACAAATTGAGAAGAAAAAAAATCCAGAAAATCACATTGTAGGATTTTTTATGAATTTATTTGCAAATTATGGTGGAAAATAAGTATTTGGTCACCTACAAACAAGCAAGATTTCTGGCTCTCACAGACCTGTAACTTCTTCTTTAAGAGGCTCCTCTGTCCTCCACTCGTTAACTGTATTAATGGCACCTGTTTGAACTTCTTATCAGTATAAAAGACACCTGTCCACAACCTCAAACAGTCACACTCCAAACTCCACTATGGCCAAGACCAAAGAGCTGTCAAAGGACACCAGAAACAAAATTGTAGACCTGCACCAGGCTGGGAAGACTGAATCTGCAATAGGTAAGCAGCTTGGTTTGAAGAAATCAACTGTGGGAGCAATTATTAGGAAATGGAAGACATACAAGACCACTGATAATCTCCCTCGACCTGGGGCTCCACGCAAGATCGCACCCCGTGGGGTCAAAATGATCACAAGAACGGTGAGCAAAAATCCCAGAACCACATGGGGGGACCTAGTGAATGACCTGCAGAGAGCTGGGACCAAAGTAACAAAGCCTACCATCAGTAACACACTACACCGCCAGGGACTCAAATCCTGCAGTGCCAGAAGTGTCCCCCTGCTTAAGCCAGTACATGTCCAGGCCCGTCTGAAGTTTGCTAGAGTGCATTTGGATGATCCAGAAGAGGATTGGGAGAATGTCATATAGTCAGATGAAACCAAAATAGAACTTTTTGGTAAAAACTCAACTCGTCGTGTTTGGAGGACAAAGAATGCTGAGTTGCATCCAAAGAACACCATACCTACTGTGAAGCATGGGGGTGGAAACATCATGCTTTGGGGCTGTTTTTCTGCAAAGGGACCAGGACGACTGATCCGTGTAAAGGAAAAGAAAGAATGGGGCCATGTATCGTGAGATTTTGTGTGAAAACCTCCTTCCATCAGCAAGGGCATTGAAGATGAAACATGGCTGGGTCTTTCAGCATGACAATGATCCCAAACACACCGCCCGGGCAACGAAGGAGTGGCTTCGTAAGAAGCATTTCAAGGTCCTGGAGTGGCCTAGCCAGTCTCCAGATCTCAACCCCATAGAAAATATTTGGAGGGAGTTGAAAGTCCGTGTTGCCCAGCGACAGCCCCAAAACATCACTGCTCTAGAGGAGATCTGCATGGAGGAATGGGCCAAAATACCAGCAACAGTGTGTGAAAACCTTGTGAAGACTTACAGAAAACGTTTGACCTGTGTCATTGCCAACAAAGGGTATATAACAAAGTATTGAGAAACTTTTGTTATTGACCAAATACTTATTTTCCACCATAATTTGCAAATAAATTCATGAAAAATCCTACAATGTGATTTTTTGGATTTTCTTTTCTCATTTTGTCTGTCATAGTTGACGTGTACCTATGATGAAAATTACAGGCCTCTCTCATCTTTTTAAGTGGGAGAACTTGCACAATTGGTGGCTGACTAAATAATTTTTTCCCCCACTGTATGTATGTATATATATAAATATTTGCGAGAAAAAAAACATATGGGGGATTGGAAGTGATGGAGACAATTACATTGATGGAAGTTACAATCTATCTGCAATATTAAAGCTGATCTAGCCCTTAAAAATAAAAATACAATAAAATATCCATCCTGAGCTGAAGGACAGAGAACAGAGGAGCAGTTGAGGAGACGTTTAATCCATCCTGAATTGTCTGGATTGCTTAGCAGAGCAGACACCCGTTACAGAGTAGCGCCCGTCTGTCTGGTGGACAACTGGAGGGTTTCGGGGCTGGGGTCAGGGTGAAGGGTCAGGTAGGGGTCGTGGTGCCGTGTCTACCTGGCCTGGAGGGTCAGGGTGAAGGGTCAGGTAGGGGTCGTGGTGCCATGTCTACCTGGCCTGGAGGGTCAGGGTGAAGGGTCAGGTAGGGGTCGTGGTGCCGTGTCTACCTGGCCTGGAGGGTCAGGAGTCAGGGTGAAGGGTCAGGTAGGGGTCGTGGTGCCGTGTCTACCTGGCCTGGAGGGTCAGGAGTCAGGGTGAAGGTCAGGTAGGGGTCGTGGTGCCGTGTCTACCTGGCCTGGAGGGTCAGGAGTCAGGGTGAAGGGTCAGGTAGGGGTTGTGGTGCCGTGTCTACCTGGCCTGGAGGGTCAGGAGTCAGGGTGAAGGGTCAGGTAGGGGTCGTGGTGCCGTGTCTACCTGGCCGTGGCAGTACCTAACCTGGAGGGTCAGGGGTGAAGGGTCAGGGGTCATGGTGACGTGTCTACCTGGCGGTGGTAGGCTGGATATGTCCGGGGTAGGAGCGGCGTGTGCTGGTAGCCTGTCTCTGGCGGGCCAGGAAGGACTGTCCTGAACCCGTACTGGCCAGACGGTCCTCTGCTGCCTTCTTCTGGAGAGCCATGCCCTGGGGGGACAGACACAGTGGATTCATTAAGACATATATTCATTAAAGGACATCACAATTGTTGGTTAAATCCCCTGCATCTGCTGTGGGACTTTTCCTCTAATTTTACACTCACAATCTCTGGCAACAAAATACACACTGATGCCAGCACCACTATTCCTCAACAAAATACACACTGAAGCCAGCACCACTATTCCTCAACAAAATACACACTGAAGCCAGCACCACTATTCCTCAACAAAATACACACTGAAGCCAGCACCACCATTCCTTGTTTTTATCTCTATGGAGTTTTCATGTGAAGTGGCATTTGAAATCATACAGCGCCCTCTAGTGTTTGAAATTACTAATATAATGTATTATAAACTGGGTGGTTCGAGCCCTGAAAGCTGATTGGCTGAGAGACGTGGTATATATGACCGTTTACCATGGGTATGACACATTTTTATTTGTACTGCTCTAATTACGTTGGTAGCCAGTTTATAACAGCAATAAGACACCTCTGGGGTTTGTGGTATATGGCCAATATACCACGGCTAAGGGCTGTATCCAGGTATTCCGCGTTGCGTCGTGCTTAAGAACAGCCCTTAGCCGTGGTATATTGGTCATATACCACACCCCATTGGGCCTTATTGCTTAACTACAATGCAGGTCCAATATAAAAACACACCATGTTGTACCAGGCAGACACTATGAGTTTCTCCTCCTGGTCTCGCTGGGCCTTGGTCTTGTCATAGTCTTTCTGTAGAGGGAGATCAACAGAGGAACAGTAAAATGGTTGAGTCTGACTGAGAAGTCACATTGAGGGTAAATGTAGTAAAGTGTTGGTACTACCCCATCCTCTCTCTCTCCCTAACCCCTACACCCATCCTCTCTCTCTCTCTCTCTCTCCTGTAGCTGGTTCTCTCCCTAACCCCTACACCCATCCTCTCTCTCTCTCTCACCTGTAGCTGGTTCTCTCCCTAACCCCTACACCCATCCCCTCTCTCTCCTGTAGCTGGTTCTCTCCCTAACCCCTACACCCATCCTCTCTCTCTCTCTCCTGTAGCTGGTTCTCTCCCTAACCCCTACACCCATCCTCTCTCTCTCCTGTAGCTGGTTCTCTCCCTAACCCCTACACCCATCCTCTCTCTCCCTCTCCTGTAGCTGGTTCTCTCCCTAACCCCTACACCCATCCTCTCTCTCTCTCTCCTGTAGCTGGTTCTCTCCCTAACCCCTACACCCATCCTCTCTCTCTCTCTCTCCTGTAGCTGGTTCTCTCCCTAACCCCTATACCCATCCTCTCGCTCTCCTGTAGCTGGTTCTCTCCCTAACCCCTACACCCATCCTCTCTCTCTCTCCTGTAGCTGGTTCTCTCCCCTAACCCCCTACACCCATCCTCTCTCTCCTGTAGCTGGTTCTCTCCTAACCCCTACACCCATCCTCTCTCTCTCTCTCTCTCCTTGTAGCTGGTTCTCTCCCTAACCCCTACACCCATCCTCTCTCTCTCTCCTGTAGCTGGTTCTCTCCCTAACCCCTACACCCATCCTCTCTCTCTCCTGTAGCTGGTTCTCTCCCTAACCCCTACACCCATCCTCTCTCTCTCACCTGTAGCTGGTTCTCTCCCTAACCCCTACACCCATCCTCTCTCTCTCCTGTAGCTGGTTCTCTCCCTAACCCCTACACCCATCCTCTCTCTCTCACCTGTAGCTGGTTCTCTCCCTAACCCCCTACACCCATCCTCTCTCTCTCCTGTAGCTGGTTCTCTCCCTAACCCCTACACCCATCCCCTCTCTCTCACCTGTAGCTGGTTCTCTCCCTAACCCCTACACCCATCCTCTCTCTCTCTCTCCTGTAGCTGGTTCTCTCCCTAACCCCTACACCCATCCTCTCTCTCTCCTGTAGCTGGTTCTCTCCCTAACCCCTACACCCATCCTCTCTCTCTCCTGTAGCTGGTTCTCTCCCTAACCCCTACACCCATCCTCTCTCTCTCTCTCTCTCCTGTAGCTGGTTCTCTCCCTAACCCCTACACCCATCCCCTCTCTCTCTCTCTCTCTCTCTCTCTCTCTCTCCTGTAGCTGGTTCTCTCTCTCTCCTGTAGCTGGTTCTCTCTCTCACCTGTAGCTGGTTCTCTACCTAACCCCTACACCCATCCTCTCTCTCTCTCTCTCTCTCCTGTAGCTGGTTCTCTCTCTCTCCTGTAGCTGGTTCTCTCCCTAACCCCTACACCCATCCTCTCTATCTCCTGTAGCTGGTTCTCTCTCTCTCTCCTGTAGCTGGTTCTCTCCCTAACCCCTACACCCATCCTCTCTCTCCTGTAGCTGGTTCTCTCCCTAACCCCTACACCCATCCTCTCTCTCTCCCTCTCCTGTAGCTGGTTCTCTCCCTAACCCCTACACCCATCCTCTCTCTCTCTCTCTCCTGTAGCTGGTTCTCTCCCTAACCCCTACACCCATCCTCTCTCTCTCTCACCTGTAGCTGGTTCTCTCCCTAACCCCCTACACCCATCCCCTCTCTCTCTCCTGTAGCTGGTTCTCTCCCTATCCCCTACACCCATCCCCTCTCTCTCTCTCTCTCTCTCTCTCTCTCTCTCCTGTAGCTGGTTCTCTCCCTAACCCCTACACCCATCCTCTCTCTCTCTCTCTCTCTCTCTCCTGTAGCTGGTTCTCTCTCTCTCCTGTAGCTGGTTCTCTCCCTAACCCCTACACCCATCCTCTCTCTCTCTCTCTCTCTCTCTCCTCCTGTAGCTGGTTCTCTCTCTCCTGTAGCTGGTTCTCTCCCTAACCCCTACACCCATCCTCTCTCTCTCTCTCTCTCTCTCCTGTAGCTGGTTCTCTCCCTAACCCCTACACCCATCCTCTCTCTCTCTCTCCCTGTAGCTGGTTCTCTCCCTAACCCCTACACCCATCCTCTCTCTCTCTCTCCTGTAGCTGGTTCTCTCCCTAACCCCTACACCCATCCTCTCTCTCTCTCTCTCTGTAGCTGGTTCTCTCCCTAACCCCTACACCCATCCTCTTCTCTCACCTGTAGCTGGTTCTCTCCCTAACCCCTACACCCATCCTCTCCTCTCTCTCTCCTGTAGCTGGTTCTCTCCCTAACCCCTACACCCATCCCTCTCTCTCTCCTGTAGCTGGTTCTCTCCCTAACCCCCTACACCCATCCTCTCTCTCTCTCCCTGTAGCTGGTTCTCTCCCTAACCCCTACACCCATCCTCCTCTCTCTCTCTCCTGTAGCTGGTTCTCTCCCTAACCCCCTACACCCATCCTCTCTCTCTCCCTGTAGCTGGTTCTCTCCCTAACCCCTACACCCATCCTCTCTCTCTCTCTCCTGTAGCTGGTTCTCTCCCTAACCCCCTACACCCATCCTCTCTCTCTCTCTCCTGTAGCTGGTTCTCTCCCTAACCCCTACACCCATCCTCTCTCTCTCTCTCCTGTAGCTGGTTCTCTCCCTAACCCCTACACCCATCCTCTCTCTCCTGTAGCTGGTTCTCTCCCTAACCCCTACACCCATCCTCTCTCTCTCTCTCTCTCTCTCTCTCTCTCTCTCTCGCCTGTAGCTGGTTCTCTCTCTCTCCTGTAGCTGGTTCTCTCCCTAACCCCTACACCCATCCTCTCTCTCTCTCTCTCTCTCTCTCTCTCTCTCTCCTGTAGCTGGTTCTCTCTCTCTCCTGTAGCTGGTTCTCTCTCTCTCCTGTAGCTGGTTCTCTCCCTAACCCCTACACCCATCCTCTCTCTCCTGTAGCTGGTTCTCTCCCTAACCCCTACACCCATCCTCTCTCTCCTGTAGCTGGTTCTCTCCCTAACCCCTACACCCATCCTCTCTCTCTCTCTCCTGTAGCTGGTTCTCTCCCTAACCCCTACACCCATCCTCTCTCTCTCTCTCCTGTAGCTGGTTCTCTCCCTAACCCCTACACCCATCCTCTCTCTCTCTCTCCTGTAGCTGGTTCTCTCCCTAACCCCTACACCCATCCTCTCTCTCTCTCCTGTAGCTGGTTCTCTCCCTAACCCCTACACCCATCCTCTCTCTCCCTCTCCTGTAGCTGGTTCTCTCCCTAACCCCTACACCCATCCTCTCTCTCTCTCTCCTGTAGCTGGTTCTCTCCCTAACCCCTACACCCATCCTCTCTCTCTCCCTCTCCTGTAGCTGGTTCTCTCCCTAACCCCTACACCCATCCTCTCTCTCTCCTGTAGCTGGTTCTCTCCCTAACCCCCTACCATGTAGCTGGTTCTCTCCCTAACCCCTACACCCATCCTCTCTCTCTCTCTCCTGTAGCTGGTTCTCTCCCTAACCCCTACACCCATCCCCTCTCTCTCCTGTAGCTGGTTCTCTCTCTCTCCTGTAGCTGGTTCTCTCTCTCACCTGTAGCTGGTTCTCTACCTAACCCCTACACCCATCCTCTCTCTCCTGTAGCTGGTTCTCTCACTCACTCACTCACTCACTCACTCACTCACTCACTCACAGCTGGTTCTCTCCCTAACCCCTACACCCATCCTCTCTCTCTCTCCTGTAGCTGGTTCTTCAGGGCCTGGACCTCACCCTAAACCCAGTTCAACCCCTACACCCTACCCCCTACCACAGCCCCTTCGTACCTCCAGAGAGTGCAGCATCCTGTCCTTCTCCTGCAGCTGGTTCTTGAGTGCCTGGACCTCTGGTGCTGAGCCCTGGTTCTGTTTAGGGTCCAGGGTCCGGATAACACTCTTGGCCTTCTCCAGGTACTTCTTATATCTCTCCTCCATCTGCTTCATGTCTTCATCCTTCTTCTTTAACGCCTCTTCCAGTTCCTCTACTTTCTGGGCTGGAAGGAGAATCAACAAGGACCGAATAGTTAAGACTTACAACTAAGTCACTTTGTATAAAAGCATCTGCTAAGTCTAAGTTGTGTATATTCTATATTTTATGCAACTACAATGAGAGGTAATAGATGTTTAACCTACAGCTAGAGGTGTACTTGGGCTCCAAGTCATCGATGTACGCACTCTTCTTCTGCAGTTCGCTGTTCACTTCACGCAACTTCTCCCTTTTAGAGAACACAACAACAGACAGTCAGGTCATCTCTTACAGCGTGCAAAAACAAACAATCATTATGTTAAATCCATCTGACCAAACTTTTAAACTTCAGTCTTAAAATTGAACAAATAGTTAAAATGATTACTTACACGTGTGCATCATTTTTCTTCTTCAGAATGATTGACTAAAAAAATTAAAAAAATTGGTTGGTTGTGATTTCATGGCCGTCCACCAGAGGGCATTGTAAAACACTAAGGATGTCACGTACATCAGGCCTATACAGTGTTGAGGCCTATACAGTGTTGAGGCCTATACAGTGTTGAGGCCTATACAGTGCTGAGGCCTATACAGTGCTGAGGCCTATACAGTGCTGAGGCCTATACAGTGTTGAGGCCTATACAGTGCTGAGGCCTATACAGTGTTGAGGCCTATACAGTGCTGAGGCCTATACAGTGCTGAGGCCTATACAGTGTTGAGGCCTATACAGTGTTGAGGCCTATACAGTGTTGAGGCCTATACAGTGTTGAGGCCTATACAGTGTTGAGGCCTATACAGTGCTGAGGCCTATACAGTGCTGAGGCCTATACAGTGCTGACTCAACATGTTAGCACATTGAGACATATTACATATCAATACTGTATGGCTTGGAATTATGTTGCAATACACACATTTGATGTTGGTATATTGATTTTCTGGTTTTGATTTCCGTAAAGAAAATGAAAGGGTAATGGAAATGATGCAGTACATTTTCCTTCAAGTTCTAAAATACGCCATGAATGATTAAGGAGTTAAGATTCCTATCTCATGTGGTATGAAATAAAAGGGTGTAGCTTGGAAACAAAGCTCCTATAGAGAATAGTATCACCCTGATTTCAATCTAGGTCACCAGCATGGACACTGAACAAAAATATAAACGCAAAATGCAATGACTTTACTGAGTTACAGATCATATAAGGAAATCAATCAATTGAAACAAATTAAAATCAGGCCCTAATCTATGGATTTCACATGACTGGGCAGGGGCGCAGCCATGGGTGGGCCTGGGAAGGCATAGGCCCACCCACTGGGGAGCCAATCAGAATTAGTTTTTCCCTACAAAAGGGCTTTATTACAGACAGAAATACTCCTCAGTTTCATCAGCTGTCCTGGTGGCTGGTCTCAGAAGATCCCGCAGGTGAAGAAGCTGAATGTGGAGGTCCTGGGCTGGCGTGGTTACACGTGGTCTGCGGTTGTGAGGCCGGTTATACGTACTGCCAAATTCACTAAAATGAAGTTGAGGCGGCTTATGGTAGAGAAATGAACATTCAATTCTCTGGCAACAGCCCTGGTGGAAATTCCAGCAGTCAGCATGCCAATTGCACACTCCCTCAAAACTTGAGACATCTGTGGCATTGTGTTGTGACAAAACTGCACATTTTAGAGTGGCCTTTTATTGTTCCCAGCACAAGGTGCACCTGTGTAATGATCATACTGTTTAATCAGCTTCTTGATATGCCACACTTGTCAAGTGGATGGATTATATTGGCAAAGGAGAAATGCTCACTAACAGGGAGGTAAACACATTTGAGAGAAATAAGCTTTTTGTACATATGGAACATTTCTGGGATCTTTTATTTCAGCTCATGAAACGTGGACCAACACTTTACATGTTGCGTTTATATTTTTGTTAAGTATAGATTGAAAAGGCAATTCTTAACCACTAATCTAACCACACTGAGTGTACAAAACATTAAGAACACCTTCCTAATATTGAGTTGCCCTCAGAACAGCCTCAATTTGTCAGGGCATGGACTCTACAAGGTGTCGAAAGCGTTCCACAGGGATGCTGGCCCATGTTGACTCCAACGCTTCCCACAGTTGTGTCAAGTTGGCTAGATGCCCTTTGGGTAGTGAACCCAGCAGCGTTGCAGTTCTTGACACAAACCAGTGTGCCTGGCACCTACTACCATACCCCGTTCAAAGGCACTTCAATCTTTTGTCTTGCCCATTCACCCTCTGAATGGCACACATTCACAATCCATGTCTCAATTGTATCAAGGCTTAATCATTATTCTTTAACCTGTCTCCTCCCCTTCATCTACACTGAGTGAAGTGGATTTAAGAAGTGACATCAATAAGGGATCATATCTTTCACCTGGATTCACCTGGTCAGTCTGTGTCATGGAAAGAGCAGGTGTTCTTAATGTTTTGTACACTCAGTGTATAATTTAATTAAACTATTACACATTGAGTGAAGGCATCTAACTGGGATTGATCTCCAAGCCATACTTACAATCGCCTGAGGAGGGGGAGAGAGAGAATAGAGGCGATTTAATGCAGGACAAAACCAGGGACCCAGACAGAGAGAGATAGAGAGAGAGAGTGGGCGAGAGAGAGTGGGGGAGAGAGAGAGCGAGAGAGAGAGAGAGAGAGTGGGGAGAGAGAGAGAGAGAGGGGGAGCGTGAGAGAGGGGGAGCATGAGAGATGGGGGAGCGTGAAAGAGAGGGAGAGAGAGAGAAAGTGGGGGACAGAGAGAGGAGGAGAAAGAGAGGTGAGAGAGAGAGAGGGGGAAAGAGAGAGAGAGAGAAAGAGAGAGAGGGGGACAGAGAGGGGGCAGAGAGAGAGAGGGGGACAGAGAGGGGGCAGAGAGAGAGAGGGGGGCAGAGAGAGAGAGGGGGACAGAGAGAGGGGGAAAGAGAGAGAGGGGGAAAGAGAGAGAGAGAGAGAGAGGGGCAGAGAGAGAGGGGGACAGAGAGAGAGAGAGAGAGAGAGGGGGGGACAGAGAGACGGGGAAGAGAGACAGCAGCATTTCAGTTAGATTAGTCATGCAGTGAGGAGACTTAGACAAGAGGCGGTTACGTCGTCACACACAATACTCTTCCTGCTGATGTCATCGATGACAGATCCATTATCCAATCAGGAGAGCTCTATACACACACGACCTCTAACCTTCAACCAGGATGGGTTGGCCGGTAAACCAATGCCTTCCCAACGCTACAACATGAGTGATGTTACACAGACGACAACCGACAGGACACAGACACAGTGTTAGAATGTTAGTGACATATGACAACACATCCAGGCAGTTTATGACTTGATATGAGGACAATGAAACGGACTAGTATTAGTAAATTGTTGCTTAATTTTCTCATCAGTAGATGTCTTCTGGGCTTGTAAAAGAGCCAGGTAAGAGAATAACGATGAACTGACATGATGTGGCAGTAAGATCTTCCTCATCAGGATCTGATGTGAACACCCACATAGCATGACAGGATGTTGTGGGTTCTGTAGTTTAATGTGAACACCCACATAGCATGACAGGATGTTGTGGGTTCTGTAGTTTAATGTGAACACCCACATAGCATGACAGGATGTTGTGGGTTCTGTAGTTTAATGTGAACACCCACATAGCATGACAGGATGTTGTGGGTTCTGTAGTTTAATGTGAACACCCACAGAGCATAACAGGATGTTGTGGGTTCTGTAGTTTAATGTGAACACCCACATAGCATAACAGGATGTTGTGGGTTCTGTAGTTTAATGTGAACACCCACATAGCATGACAGGATGTTGTGGGTTCTGTAGTTTAATGTGAACACCCACAGAGCATAACAGGATGTTGTGGGTTCTGTAGTTTAATGTGAACACCCACATAGCATAACAGGATGTTGTGGGTTCTGTAGTTTAATGTGAACACCCACATAGCATAACAGGATGTTGTGGGTTCTGTAGTTTAATGTGAACACCCACATAGCATGACAGGATGTTGTGGGTTCTGTAGTTTAATGTGAACACCCACATAGCATGACAGGATTCTGTAGTTTCCAGTTCTTTAACAGCCACTCTGATAGTTGTAATGTAATAAACTGTGCCATCCCTTTTAAGCACCCTATAAAAACAGCAGCAGGTGGAGGAGTTAGTCTGAGAGCCTGATCTGAGATCAGTGTAGCGGTACTCACGTCGTCTGCTTTGGAGCCCTGTTCCTGAAGACTCCTCTGCAGATCCTCCACCTGACTCTGACCCTGAATCAGTCTCTGGTTCGCCAGTCTGGAACACACACCATCATCATGAATCAGTTACAATTAGGATTAGAACTAGGCTTAGGGGTTAGGTTTAGGGTTAGGAGTTAAGGTTAGGGTTTAGGGAAAATAGGATTTAGAATATAAATCGATTTTAGGTCCCTACAAGGACATAAACATATGTAGTGTGTGTGTAGTGTGTGTGTAGTGTGTGTGTGTGTGTGTAGTGTGTAGTGTGTAGTGTGTGTGTGTGTGTGTAGTGTGTAGTGTGTAGTGTGTGTGTGTGTGTGTAGTGTGTGTGTGTGTGTGTGTGTGTGTGTGTGTGTGTGTGTGTAGTGTGTAGTGTGTAGTGTGTAGTGTGTAGTGTGTGTGTGTAGTGTGTGTAGTGTGTGTGTGTGTGTGTGTATGTGTAGTGTGTGTATAGTGTGTGAACCTGTTTTCCGTCTCCAGTTCATTCTTCCTACTGTTGGCGTCCTCCAGTAAGCTCTGCAGCAGAGCGATCTTCTCATTGTCAGAACCCTCCTGGGCCAGCTTCAACATGTTGTTCTCATGCTGCAGTCTGATCAGCCTCTCTCTGGAACAGAGGACCACCACAACACATTACTGTCCGATCAGCCTCTCTCTGGAACAGAGGACCACCACAACACATTACTGTCTGATCAGCCTCTCTCTGGAACAGAGGACCACCACAACACATTACTGTCTGATCAGCCTCTCTCTGGAACAGAGGACCACCACAACACATTACTGTCTGATCAGCCTCTCTCTGGAACAGAGGACCACCACAACACATTACTGTCTGATCAGCCTCTCTCTGGAACAGAGGACCACCACAACACATTACTGTCCGATCAGCCTCTCTCTGGAACAGAGGACCACCAAACACATTACTGTCTGATCAGCCTCTCTCTGGAACAGAGGACCACCACAACACATTACTAACATGTTACTATCTAACACAGTAACACACAGAGACAGACATTACTAACATTACTATCTAACACAGTAACAGTAACTATAATACAGCTTCAACATCTTCATGTTTATAAATGTATGTAAATTGCAAAGTATTTTGTCTGTAATGTTTTTTTCATTATGTGTCGGACCCCAGTAAGACTACCGGTCGCCATTGCGTCGGCTAATGGGGAATCCTATTAAAAATAACAAAAAAATCTGACGCTCTCTGGAACAGAACACAGAGAGATTGACTAATTCTTTAGTCTCTGTCAGGCTTTGTCCACTAGGACCTTACAGGCCAGTGCCCGGTTTTCCAAAAGCAACCAGCATACCACCCTGCATCCCACTGCTGGCTTGCCTCTGAAGCTAAGCAGGGTTGGTCCTGGTCAGTCCCTGGATGGGAGACCAGATGCTGCTGGAAGTGGTGTAGGAGGCACTCTTTCCTCTGGTCTAAAAAATTATCCCAAAGCCCCGGGGGCAGCGATTTGGGACATTGCCCTATGTAGGGTGCTGTCTTTCAGATGGGATGTTAAAACGGGTGTCCGGACTCTCCGTGGTCACTAAAGATCCAATGGCACTTATCGTAAGAGTAGGGGTGTTAACCACGGTGTCCTGGCTAAATTCCCAACCTGGCCCTCCTCCCATCATCCCCAGCTTCCAATTGGCTCATTCATCCCCCCTCCTCTCCCCTGTAACTATTCCCCAGGTCATTGCAGTACATGAGAATGTGTTCTCAGTCAACTAACCTGTTAATATAAGGGTTAAATAAATAAAGGATCATCGTTAAAATCTCTGAGCGGTTTCCCAAAACCATCACTATTAACGTTGCACTTGAAAACGCTCTTAAATCTTAACGACTGCCTCAGACCACTCCTAGAACAGCTAAGTGGGTCGTTAGATGTTGTTTTTTTTGCCCTCCCGCGACACTTTATACACTGAAGATCTCCGCTGAACATAGAATCACATGGTTTATCCGTCTCTGTGTCAATCGAAAACTTCAGAACAAAGTTGACTACAAATACAAAGTTGCCAATGTTTCATATTTCATGATGTGTAGACTAACGTGCGCAATATTGTGCCAAATCTGTGATTTAGTGAATTTTTATTGGGTAAGCATTAGAATAAGCCGCCTCAATATTTGCGGCCGTAGGTGGTAATATCTCTCTAGAAGCTGATCCCTCATCAGTATTGTGGAATAATTTGAATGTTAAGGAAAGATTTGAATGGAGAAAGCTGATCCGAGAGCAGCGCTCCCTTTCTTTCGATCCTCTCAGTATCGACACGTGCTACAATGACGCACTTAGCGACCGTTCTCTCGGCGTGGTGTTTTGGGAAACGCATGTTACAACTTCGGCCGTTGTAGGAAAGATGCATCGTTAAAAACACTCGTAAGCCTAAGTTCCATCGCTATCGGGAAACCAGGGATAAGCAGGACAGTTAACAGGACAGAGTTTATTGCTGTATTGTCCCAAGGGTAGAGAGGACTTGAACAGCTTGTACCGTGGAGTTTTAGTAGTGTACTGTAAAATAGTGTTAAATGGTAAGGCTGTCTGCTGTCAGCTGGCTGTCCAGGATGGGGCTAAGGCAGTGGTATTCAAACTAGAGGTATTGACGAATCCACCTGTACCCGAATACCCGAGACCGGATCCAGAATTCGAAATAATGTCACGGGTTTGGGTCAGATCTGACATGATTGTCACGGGTCTCGGGTATGTGTAATTTTAACTAACTTGTCCGGAAGGGCCCGTAAAGTTTTGAATGTGACGGCTGCAGGAGAGAGAGAGAGAGAGAGAGAGAGAGAGAGAGAGAGAGAGAGAGAGAGAGAATGAGAGAGAGAATGAGAGAGAGAGAGAGAGAATGAGAGAGAGAGAGAGAGAGCGAGAATGAGAGAGACAGAGACAGACAGAGAGATGTCATAATTTATGCTGCTGCTTCCACGAGGAGCCTGGCGCGTGTAGCTTCCTGATGTTGTTTGAAACCCCACCTCTTTAAGGAATACCTGGGATAGGATAAAGTAATCCTTCTACCCCCCTAAAAAATAATAATTGGGAAGTGGTTATCCCACTGGCTATAGGGTGAATGCACCAATTTGTAAGTCGCTCTGGATAAGAGCGTCTGCTAAATGACGTAAATGTAATGTAATGTAAATGTTGTTGGCCAATCAGAAGTCATCAAAGCGGCAATAGGCTACGGTCATAGAGCCTCGCTCCGTATGTGGCAAAAGTTAGCAGATATCTAATCAATGGGAAGATGAAATTTAAATGACGGAATTAAAAGTTAAAAGGAGAAACATAGGCTACAACGAACAAGAGCCAACAGGTGCTACTTAATATTCTGAATGGAGTTGTTTTTTTGTTTGTCACTGTAGGATGTAGGGATGTAAACTAATTTGTGCCAAAAAATTGAGGGAAATAAGCTTTTTGTGCGTATGGAACATTTCTGGGATCTTTTATTTCAGCTCATGAAACATGGGACCAACATTTTACATGTTGCATTTATATTTTTGTTCAGTAAATGGCTATTGTAGCTGGAAACTGCGATTTTTAATGGAATATCTACATAGGCGTACAGAGGCCCATTATCAGTAACCATCAGTCCTGTGTTCCAATGGCACGTTGTGTTTGCTAATCCAAGTTTATCATTTTAAAAGGCTAATTGATCCATTAGGTATACAGAAGACAGCCCTATTTGGTAAAAGACCAAGTCCATATTATGGCAAGAACCGCTCAAACAATCAAAGAGAAACGACAGTCCATCATTACTTTAAGACATGAAGGTCAGTCAATCTGGAAAATGTGAAGAACTTAAAAGTTTCTTCAAGTGCAGTCGCAAAAACCATCAAGCACTATGATGAAACTGGCTCTCATGAGGACCGCCACAGGAAAGGAAGACCCAGAGTTACCTCTGCTGCAGAGGATAAGTTCATTAGAGTTACCAGCCTCAGAAATTGCAGCCCAAATAAGTTATTTACAGAGTTCAAGTAATCAACACATCTCAACATCAACTGTTCAGAGGAGACTGCGTGAATCAGGCCTTCATGGTCGAATTGCTGCAAAGAAACCACTACTAAAGGACACCAATAATAAGAAGAGACTTGCTTGGACCAAGAAACATGAGAAATGGACATAAGACTGGTGGAAATCTGTCCTTTGGTCTGGAGTCCAAATTTGAGATTTTTGGTTCCAACCGCTGTGTCTTTGTGAGACGCAGTGTAGGTGAACGGATGATCTCTGCATGTGTAGTTCCCACCGTGAAGCATGGAGGAGGAGGTGTGATGGTGCTTTGCTGGTGACACTGTCTGTGATTTATTTAGAATTCAAGGCACACTTAACCAGCATGGCTACCACAGCGATACGCCATCCCATCTGGTTTGGGCTTAGTGGGACAATCATTTGTTTTTCAACAGGACAATGACCCAATACACCTCCAGGCTATTTTACCAAGAAGGAGAGTGATGGAGTGCTGCATCAGATGACCTGGCCTCCACAATCCCCCGACCTCAACCCAATTGAGATGGTTTGGGATGAGTTGGACCGCAGAGTGAAGGAAAAGCAGCCAACAAGTGCTCAGCATATGTGGGAACTCCTTCAAGACTGTTGGAAAAGCATTCCAGGTGAAGCTGGTTGAGAGAATGCCAAGAATGTGCAAAGCTGTCATCAAGGCAAAGGGTGGCTACTTTGAAGAACCTCAAATATAAATATTTTGATTTGTTTAACACTTTTTTGGTTACTACATGATTCCATATGTGTTATTTCATAGTTTTAATGTCTTCACTATTATTCTACAATGTAGAAAATAGTTAAAATAAAGAAAAACCCTTGAATGAGTAGGTGTGTCTAACTTTTGACTGGTACTGTATATTTCGGGTGGAATTCGGTGGAATTGCAGTGGGATAAAATATATGGCTAGCGTTAGTGTAGCGTAGCTCAGTCTAGTGGCTGGAAACACAGCTAGCGTTAGTGTAGTATAGCTCAGTCTAGTGGCTGGAAACACAGCTAGCGTTAGTGTAGCATAGCTCAGTCTAGTGGCTGGAAACACAGCTAGCGTTAGTGTAGCATAGCTCAGTCTAGTGGCTGGAAACACAGCTAGCGTTAGTGTAGCATAGCTCAGTCTAGTGGATGGAAACACAGCTAGCGTTAGTGTAGCATAGCTCAGTCTAGTGGCTGGAAACACAGCTAGCGTTAGTGTAGTATAGCTCAGTCTAGTGGCTGGAAACACAGCTAGCGTTAGTGTAGTATAGCTCAGTCTAGTGGCTGGAAACACAGCTAGCGTTAGTGTAGCATAGTGGCTGGAAACACAGCTAGCGTTAGTGTAGCATAGCTCAGTCTAGTGGCTGGAAACACAGCTAGCGTTAGTGTAGTATAGTGGCTGGAAACACAGCTAGCGTTAGTGTAGCATAGCTCAGTCTAGTGGCTGGAAACACAGCTAGCGTTAGTGTAGCATAGCTCAGTCTAGTGGCTGGAAACACAGCTAGCGTTAGTGTAGCATAGCTCAGTCTAGTGGCTGGAAACACAGCTAGCGTTAGTGTAGCATAGCTCAGTCTAGTGGCTGGAAACACAGCTAGCGTTAGTGTAGCATAGTGGCTGGAAACACAGCTAGCGTTAGTGTAGCATAGTGGCTGGAAACACAGCTAGCGTTAGTGTAGCATAGCTCAGTCTAGTGGCTGGAAACACAGCTAGCGTTAGTGTAGCATAGCTCAGTCTAGTGGCTGGAAACACAGCTAGCGTTAGTGTAGCATAGCTCAGTCTAGTGGCTGGAAACACAGCTAGCGTTAGTGTAGCATAGCTCAGTCTAGTGGCTGGAAACACAGCTAGCGTTAGTGTAGCATAGCTCAGTCTAGTGGCTGGAAACACAGCTAGCGTTAGTGTAGCATAGCTCAGTCTAGTGGCTGGAAACACAGCTAGCGTTAGTGTAGCATAGCTCAGTCTAGTGGCTGGAAACACTTAGACAGGCCTCAGCCGCATTCAAATTCGGGATGAATATTTTATCCCACTGCAATTCCAACGAATTCCACCCGAATTTGAATGCCACATACAGGCTTTTACAGTTTAGTAGTGTTCTAGGAGTGTTTAGTTTACAGTGGAAAAGCGTTTAGTAGTGTGGAGGCTGGATGTCTGTTAAATTGTTTAACAGTATTCAGTAGTGTTTAGTGAGCAGTATGTCTGTCCAGGGTGTGGCTAGAGGCTAGTAAAACCAGTCTGAGGCTGAGGCCTGTCTAAGTGTTTCCAGCCACTAGACTGAGCTATGCTACACTAACGCTAGCTGTGTTTCCAGCCACTAGACTGAGCTATGCTACACTAACGCTAGCTGTGTTTCCAGCCACTATACTACACTAACGCTAGCTGTGTTTCCAGCCACTAGACTGAGCTATGCTACACTAACGCTAGCTGTGTTTCCATCCACTAGACTGAGCTATGCTACACTAACGCTAGCTGTGTTTCCAGCCACTAGACTGAGCTATGCTACACTAACGCTAGCTGTGTTTTCAGCCACTAGACTGAGCTATGCTACACTAACGCTAGCTGTGTTTCCAGCCACTAGACTGAGCTATGCTACACTAACGCTAGCTGTGTTTCCATCCACTAGACTGAGCTATGCTACACTAACGCTAGCTGTGTTTCCAGCCACTAGACTGAGCTATGCTACACTAACGCTAGCTGTGTTTCCAGCCACTAGACTGAGCTATGCTACACTAACGTTAGCTGTGTTTCCAGCCACTAGACTGAGCTATGCTACACTAACGCTAGCTGTGTTTGCAGCCACTATGCTACACTAACGCTAGCTGTGTTTCCAGCCACTAGACTGAGCTATGCTACACTAACGCTAGCTGTGTTTCCAGCCACTAGACTGAGCTATGCTACACTAACGCTAGCTGTGTTTCCAGCCACTAGACTGAGCTATGCTACACTAACGCTAGCTGTGTTTCCAGCCACTAGACTGAGCTATGCTACACTAACGCTAGCTGTGTTTCCAGCCACTATGCTACACTAACGCTAGCTGTGTTTCCAGCCACTAGACTGAGCTATGCTACACTAACGCTAGCTGTGTTTCCAGCCACTAGACTGAGCTATACTACACTAACGCTAGCTGTGTTTCCAGCCACTAGACTGAGCTATGCTACACTAACGCTAGCTGTGTTTCCAGCCACTAGACTGAGCTATGCTACACTAACGCTAGCTGTGTTTCCAGCCACTAGACTGAGCTATGCTACACTAACGCTAGCTGTGTTTCCAGCCACTAGACTGAGCTATGCTACACTAACGCTAGCTGTGTTTCCAGCCACTAGACTGAGCTATGCTACACTAACGCTAGCTGTGTTTCCAGCCACTATGCTACACTAACGCTAGCTGTGTTTCCAGCCACTAGACTGAGCTATGCTACACTAACGCTAGCTGTGTTTCCAGCCACTAGACTGAGCTATACTACACTAACGCTAGCTGTGTTTCCAGCCACTAGACTGAGCTATGCTACACTAACGCTAGCTGTGTTTCCAGCCACTAGACTGAGCTATGCTACACTAACGCTAGCTGTGTTTCCAGCCACTAGACTGAGCTATGCTACACTAACGCTAGCTGTATCAGCAGGGAATGTCATTCCATTCCATAGCTCTTGGAAAGCAGCTAGAACAGAGCTGATGTAACTCTGAGGGATCTGGAGAAATACTGAACATTACATAACTAACAAGTATAACTCTCTGTCCACAGTACATTACCCAGCCAGGCCAGTCATCAGCCTTCTACAGAGCAGTACATTACCCAGCCAGGCCAGTCATCAGCCTTCAGAGCAGACAGAACACAACGGAAAAAGCTTTGAAGGTATCTGGCTGTTGCCGAGCGGAGAATGTCAAACCGACTAGAGGGGAAGCGGCCAGAGAAGAGGAGAGCGGTCTAATTGGTTTAGTGGAAAATATTTATTTGAAGTGGTCACATAAAGTTAATGAGCCTTGAGAAGGATTTATAGACATATGGGTATCTACCAGAAACGGAAACAGAGCACTAATCTTTGAAACGTTGAGAAAGTGTGATAACAGATAACACGTGTTAGCGTGAGGACAGGAGGTAAATAAACAGTACATAAGCTAGTTTATGACCCAACAGATTTCAACATTCCTCCCACCAAAACAGAGCCTGTTGGATGAAAGTAAACATTGTGTGAGCTGCATTATGGGTGAACGTGATATGCATGATTCAGTCTGGGGGCTGTGGAATGTCTGGGGGCTCAACAAATCATACCGGATCTCCGGGGTGATGATCTCTGCAGCCAGCGAATCAGAGCCCTCATTACTGCCGAGTGGAACCATGCCTGGAGAAACACAAACACATGATGTTAGACACAAACTCTGATGACTAAAACAGACTAGAGGCACTGCGGGGACATGAATATGAACAAACTACGCCAAAAGACGTCACTGCTGCAAGTAGCAACAAGTAAACTGAACAGCCCAACCTGTTACCATCCTTCAGTAACATCCCGTATCTTCCAGCTCTTTTCTTTCTCTTGTCGAGAGACACTGACAGCAGGGGAGGATAAACAGATCAACCATGGGAGAGCAGGAGTGTGTTTCTCACCTGGAGAGAGTTGTTCCTTCTGAGCCTTAACACAACGCAGCTCCTCAATGGTCTCCTTCAAAGAGTCTCTCTCTGACCTCATCCGCTGGGGGGAAGAGAGAGAGAGAGAGAGAGAGAGAGAGAGAGAGAGAGAGAGAGAGAGAGAGAGAGAGAGAGAGAGAGAGAGAGAGAGAGAGAGAGAGAGAGAGAGAGAGAGAGAGAGAGAGAGAGAGAGAGAGAGAGAGAGAGAGAGAGAGAGAGAGAGAGAGAGAGAGAGAGAGAGAGAGAGAGAGAGAGAGAGAGAGAGAGAGAGAGAGAGAGAGAGAGAGAGAGAGAGAGAGAGAGAGAGAGAGAGAGAGAGAGAGAGAGAGAGAGAGAGAGAGAGAGAGAGAGAGAGAAGAGCGAGAGAGAGAGAGAGAGAGAGAGAGAGAGAGAGAGAGAGAGAGAGAGAGAGAGAGAGAGAGAGAGAGAGAGAGAATGAAGCCCCATGTTACATAACAGAACAGTGCACGGCTAAATATCATCATCTCAAGCTGTCACAGAGTTGCAGGTACTAATGTTGTGGTCTGACTCTGCAGGAAAAAGGTTAGATAAAAAAATCTGAGGAAAGGAATCTGTTGTGATGGGCAAAACAAACATGATTCCAGCACACACTCATCTCTCAGCATTAGAGCAACACACTTAGTACAGACCACGGCTGCTTCCTGTTTACAGACCACGGCTGCTTCCTGTTTACAGACCACGGCTGCATCCTGTTTACAGACCACGGCTGCTTCCTGTTTACAGACCACGGCTGCTTCCTGTTACAGACCACGGCTGCTTCCTGTTACAGACCACGGCTGCTTCCTGTTACAGACCACGGCTGCTTCCTGTTTACGTTCCACTTCTGTTATTATTACAGATGACTGGTTGACTGACCTGTGGTTCTGTAAACTATAGTAGTACTGAAGTACAGTACTGTAAAGTGACATGAACCATTGTTGCACCTACATCTTTTTCTTTCTGGAGAGAGTCCACCTTCTCCTTGAGTCTCTTGTATTCAAACTCCATCTTGTCTGTCTTTTTAGACTCCTCAGACAGCCTGTTCTGCAGCTCTACCACCTGGGGACAACAAGGACAGTATGTTAAACTCTCTCTCTGTGTGTTTGTAGTGGTGTGTGTAGTGGTGTGTGTGTGTGTGTGTGTGTGTGTGTGTGTGTGGTCTCCATCCATACCTGTCTCTTGTAGGTCTCCAGCTGTCCTCTGGTGGTGTTGGCCTTGCGTACTTCTTCCTCCAGACTGACAGTGTTCTGCATGTACACAGTGTTCTTCTCCTCTAAGAGCTTGACCTGTCTCCTCAGGTCTCCCAGGTCCTCTAGCTTCTTCTTATAGGCCTCCACCGTGCCCTCCAGCTTGGACACCTTGTCTGACGAGTGTCTGTATGACACAAGCGGAGGTCAGTGTCTACGCAAAACGTTGTGCCGCCAGTGGGCTGCCAACTATGCCAAAGGCGGGCAACGAGTGCACCACTACATGCCTGCTTGCTGGGTTAACTAGCACTTGAGTGTTACCATGGTTGGGGTCAATTCCATTTCAATTGAGTCAACTCAGGAATTAAACTTCCTATTTGAATTGACCCCTACCATGAAAAAATGGAAAAAGAGAGACATATTTGTGTGAGTCTGCCTGAGCTGAGTACGTCCATCAAGTCCCTTCAGTGACTGGGCCTCATCAGCCAGGGTTAGGGGTTAGGGTGTAGGGTTAAGGTGTAGGGGTTAGGGTGTAGGGTTAGGGGTTAGGGTGTAGGGTTAGGGGTTAGGGTGTAGGGTTAGGGGTTAGGGGTTAGGGTGTAGGGTGTAGGGTTAGGGGTTAGGGGTTAGGGTGTAGGGTTAGGGGTTAGGGTTAGGGGTTAGGGTGTAGGGCGGTTCCTACCTGAGTACGTCCATCTCGTCCTTTAGTGACTGGGCCTCATCAGCCAGGGTTAGGGGTTAGGGTGTAGGGTTAGGGGTTAGGGTGTAGGGTTAGGGGTTAGGGTGTAGGGTTAGGGGTTAGGGTTAGGGTGTAGGGTTAGGGTGTAGGGTTAGGGGTTAGGGGTTAGGGTGTAGGGTTAGGGGTTAGGGTTAGGGTGTAGGGTTAGGGGTTAGGGTTAGGGGTTAGGGTGTAGGGTTAGGGTGTAGGGTTAGGGGTTAGGGTGTAGGGTTAGGGGTTAGGGTGTAGGGTTAGGGGTTAGGGTTAGGGTGTAGGGTTAGGGTGTAGGGTTAGGGGTTAGGGTGTAGGGTGGTTCCTACCTGAGTACGTCCATCTCGTCCTTTAGTGACTGGGCCTCATCAGCCAGGGTTAGGGGTTAGGGTGTAGGGTTAGGGGTTAGGGTGTAGGGTTAGGGGTTAGGGTGTAGGGTTAGGGGTTAGGGTGTAGGGTTAGGGGTTAGGGGTTAGGGTGTAGGGTTAGGGGTTAGGGTTAGGGGTTAGGGGTTAGGGGTTAGGGTGGTTCCTACCTGAGTACGTCCATCTCGTCCTTTAGTGACTGGGCCTCATCAGCCAGGGTTAGGGGTTAGGGTGTAGGGTTAGGGGTTAGGGTGTAGGGTGTAGGGTTAGGGGTTAGGGGTTAGGGTGTAGGGTTAGGGTGTAGGGTTAGGGGTTAGGGTGTAGGGTGGTTCCTACCTGAGTACGTCCATCTCGTCCTTTAGTGACTGGGCCTCATCAGCCAGGGTTAGGGGTTAGGGGTTAGGGTGTAGGGTTAGGGGTTAGGGTGTAGGGTTAGGGGTTAGGGTGTAGGGTGTAGGGTTAGGGTGTAGGATAGGGGTTAGGGTGTAGGGTTAGGGGTTAGGGTGGTTCCTACCTGAGTACGTCCATCTCGTCCTTTAGTGACTGGGCCTCATCAGCCAGGGTTAGGGGTTAGGGTGTAGGGTTAGGGGTTAGGGGTTAGGGTGTAGGGTTAGGGGTTAGGGTGTAGGGTTAGGGGTTAGGGTGTAGGGTTAGGGGTTAGGGTGTAGAGTTAGGGGTTAGGGGTTAGGGGTTAGGGTGGTTCCTACCTGAGTACGTCCATCTCGTCCTTTAGTGACTGGGCCTCATCAGCCAGGGTTAGGGGTTAGGGTGTAGGGTTAGGGGCTAGGGTGTAGGGTTAGGGGTTAGGGTGTAGGGTTAGGGGTTAGGGTGTAGGGTGGTTCCTACCTGAGTACGTCCATCTCGTCCTTCAGTGACTGGGCCTCATCAGCCAGGGAGGTGAGCTCTTCGTTCTGTCCTCTCAGCTCCGTCAGCTCCTTCTCCAACTCCTCACAGCGGATACGATAGTCATCCTTCGCTGCCTCCAGCCTGCAGAGAGAAACATACACCTCAGTCCAAACTGAAACCCCACACACATCTGATGATGGTGATGACAGATATATATATATATATACACACAAACTCACAGGAGGTCACCTCACAGTGCCTCAAAAGCTTCAACATGAGATTTGAGGTGATGAGGTTTCCATGCAAAGTGAAATTCTGTCAGTCGTTTGAGGATGTTGTGCTCAGTTGGTGCGGCTCCAGGGGGGGTCCAAAGAGCCTGGGAAAATGACCCAGACGGAGCATGGCCTACTATGGAGGAGTGCCCAAACCCATAGTCCAGCGTTTCCCAAACCCGCTCCTGGGGACCCCAAGGGGTTTTTGCCCCTTTCACTACACAGCTGATTCAAATAACCAACTCATCATCAAGCTTTGATCATTTGAATCAGCTGGGTGAGGGTGAACCCAGACCCCCCCAGGCAGAGTGAGGTCCTGTGGGTGAGGGTGACCCAGACCCCCCCAGGCAGAGTGAGGTCCTGTGGGTGAGGGTGACCCAGACCCCCCAGGCAGAGTGAGGTCCTGTGGGTGAGGGTGAACCCAGACCCCCCAGGCAGAGTGAGGTCCTGTGGGTGAGGGTGAACCCAGTCCCCTGGCCCCCAGGCAGAGTGAGGTCCTGTGGGTGAGGGTGAACCCAGTCCCCTGGCCCCCAGGCAGAGTGAGGTCCTGTGGGTGAGGGTGAACCCAGACCCCTGGCCCCCAGGCAGTGAGGTCCTGTGGGTGAGGGTGAACCCAGACCCCTGGCCCCCAGGCAGAGTGAGGTCCTGTGGGTGAGGGTGAACCCAGTCCCCTGGCCCCCAGGCAGAGTGAGGTCCTGTGGGTGAGGGTGAACCCTGTCCCCCCAGGCAGAGTGAGGTCCTGTGGGTGAGGGTGAACCCAGACCCCTGGCCCCCAGGCAGTGAGGTCCTGTGGGTGAGGGTGAACCCAGACCCCCCCAGGCAGTGAGGTCCTGTGGGTGAGGGTGAACCCAGACCCCTGGCCCCCAGGCAGAGTGAGGTCCTGTGGGTGAGGGTGAACCCAGACCCCTGGCCCCCAGGCAGTGAGGTCCTGTGGGTGAGGGTGAACCCAGACCCCTGGCCCCCAGGCAGAGTGAGGTCCTGTGGGTGAGGGTGAACCCAGTCCCCTGGCCCCCAGGCAGAGTGAGGTCCTGTGGGTGAGGGTGAACCCAGACCCCCCAGGCAGAGTGAGGTCCTGTGGGTGAGGGTGAACCCAGACCCCTGGCCCCCAGGCAGTGAGGTCCTGTGGGTGAGGGTGAACCCAGACCCCCCCAGGCAGTGAGGTCCTGTGGGTGAGGGTGAACCCAGACCCCTGGCCCCCAGGCAGAGTGAGGTCCTGTGGGTGAGGGTGAACCCAGACCCCCCAGGCAGAGTGAGGTCCTGTGGGTGAGGGTGAACCCAGACCCCTGGCCCCCAGGCAGAGTGAGGTCCTGTGGGTGAGGGTGAACCCAGTCCCCTGGCCCCCAGGCAGAGTGAGGTCCTGTGGGTGAGGGTGAACCCAGACCCCTGTCCCCCAGGCAGTGAGATCCCATGGGTGAGATGAACCCAGACCCCTGGCCCCCAGGCAGTGAGGTCCCATGGGTGAGATGAACCCAAGGGCACTGTGTTTTTACCTCCAGTGGAACAGGGGCGGCGAGGGGGCTGGTTGGGGGCTGGGTGGAGGGGCTGGGTGGAGGGGCTGGGTGGAGGGGCTGGGTGGAGGGGGCTGGGTGGAGGGGCTGGTTGGGGGGCTGGGTGGAGGGGCTGGTTGGGGGCTGGTTTGGGGCTGGGTGGAGGTGCTGGGTGGAGGGGCTGGGTGGAGGGGCTGGGTGGAGGGGCTGGGTGGAGGGGCTGGGTGGGAGGGGCTGGGTGGAGGGGGCTGGGTGGAGGGGCTGGTTGGGGGCTGGGTGGAGGGGCTGGTTGGGGGGCTGGTTTGGGGCTGGGTGGAGGTGCTGGGTGGAGGGGCTGGTTGGGGGCTGGTTTGGGGCTGGGTGGAGGTGCTGGTTTGGGGCTGGGTGGAGGTGCTGGGTGGAGGGGGCTGGTTGGGGGCTGGGTGGAGGTGCTGGTTGGGGGGCTGGGTGGAGGTGCTGGTTGGGGGCTGGGTGGAGGGGCTGGGTGGAGGTGCTGGGTGGAGGGGCTGGTTGGGGGCTGGGTGGAGGTGCTGGTTGGGGGCTGGGTGGAGGTGCTGGTTGGGGGCTGGGTGGAGGTGCTGGGTGGAGGGGCTGGTTGGGGGCTGGGTGGAGGTGCTGGTTGGGGGCTGGGTGGAGGTGCTGGTTGGGGGCTGGGTGGAGGGGCGGGTGGAGGGGCTGGGTGGAGGGGCTGGTTGGGGGCTGGGTGGAGGTGCTGGGTGGAGGGGCTGGGTGGAGGGGCTGGTTGGGGGCTGGGTGGAGGGGCTGGGTGGAGGGGCTGGGTGGAGGGGCTGGTTGGGGGCTGGGTGGAGGGGCTGGTTGGGGGCTGGGTGGAGGGGCGGGTGGAGGGGCTGGGTGGAGGGGCTGGTTGGGGGCTGGGTGGAGGTGCTGGGTGGAGGGGCTGGGTGGAGGGGCTGGTTGGGGGCTGGGTGGAGGGGGCTGGGTGGAGGGGCTGGGTGGAGGGGGCTGGGTGGAGGGGCTGGGTGGAGGGGCTGGGTGGAGGTGCTGGGTGGAGGGGCTGGGTGGAGGGGCTGGGTGGAGGGGCTGGGTGGAGGGGCTGGTTTGGGGCTGGGTGGGGGCTGGGTGGAGGGGCTGGGTGGAGGGGCTGGTTTGGGGCTGGGTGGAGGGGCTGGTTTGGGGCTGGGTGGGGGCTGGGTGGAGGGGCTGGGTGGAGGGGCTGGTTTGGGGCTGGGTGGGGGCTGGGTGGGGGCTGGGTGGAGGGGCTGGGTGGAGGGGCTGGTTTGGGGCTGGTTGGGGGGCTGGGTGGAGGGGCTGGGTGGAGGGGCTGGTTGGGGGCTGGGTGGAGGGGCTGGGTGGAGGGGCTGGGTGGAGGTGCTGGGTGGAGGGGCTGGTTGGGGGCTGGGTGGAGGTGCTGGGTGGAGGGGCTGGTTGGGGGGCTGGGTGGAGGGGCTGGGTGGAGGGGCTGGTTGGGGGGCTGGGTGGAGGGGCTGGGTGGAGGGGGCTGGGTGGAGGGGCTGGGTGGAGGGGCTGGGTGGAGGGGCTGGGTGGAGGGGCTGGTTTGGGGCTGGGTGGAGGGGCTGGGTGGAGGGGGCTGGGTGGAGGGGCTGGGTGGAGGGGCTGGGTGGAGGGGCTGGTTGGGGGCTGGTTGGGGGCTGGGTGGAGGGGCTGGTTGGGGGCTGGGTGGAGGGGCTGGGTGGAGGGGCTGGTTTGGGGCTGGTTGGGGGCTGGGTGGAGGTGGGTTTGGGGCTGGGTGGAGGGGCTGGGTGGAGGTGCTGGTTGGGGGCTGGGTGGAGGGGCTGGTTGGGGGCTGGGTGGAGGGGCTGGGTGGAGGTGCTGGGTGGAGGTGCTGGGTGGAGGGGCTGGGTGGAGGTGCTGGGTGGAGGGGCTGGTTGGGGGCTGGGTGGAGGGGCTGGTTGGGGGCTGGGTGGAGGGGCTGGGTGGAGGTGCTGGGTGGAGGGGCTGGGTGGAGGTGCTGGGTGGAGGGGCTGGTTGGGGGCTGGGTGGAGGTGCTGGGTGGAGGGGCTGGGTGGAGGGGCTGGGTGGAGGGGCTGGTTGGGGGCTGGGTGGAGGGGCTGGTTGGGGGCTGGGTGGAGGGGCTGGGTGGAGGGGCTGGGTGGAGGTGGGTTTGGGGCTGGGTGGAGGTGCTGGGTGGAGGGGCTGGGTGGAGGGGCTGGGTGGAGGTGGGTTTGGGGCTGGGTGGAGGGGCTGGGTGGAGGGGCTGGGTGGAGGTGCTGGGTGGAGGGGCGGGTGGAGGGGCTGGGTGGAGGGGCTGGGTGGAGGGGCTGGGTGGAGGGGCTGGGTGGAGGGGCTGGGTGGAGGGGCTGGTTGGGGGCTGGGTGGAGGGGCTGGTTTGGGGCTGGGTGGAGGGGCTGGGGGCTGGGTGGAGGGGCTGGGGGCTGGGTGGAGGTGCTGGGTGGAGGGGCTGGGTGGAGGGGCTGGGTGGAGGTGGGTTTGGGGCTGGGTGGAGGGGCTGGGTGGAGGGGCTGGGTGGAGGTGCTGGGTGGAGGGGCGGGTGGAGGGGCTGGGTGGAGGGGCTGGGTGGAGGGGCTGGGTGGAGGGGCTGGGTGGAGGGGCTGGGTGGAGGGGCTGGGTGGAGGGGCTGGTTGGGGGCTGGGTGGAGGGGCTGGTTTGGGGCTGGGTGGAGGGGCTGGGGGCTGGGTGGAGGTGCTGGGTGGAGGGGCTGGGTGGAGGGGCTGGGTGCTGGTAGTCTCAGAGTGACAGAGTGACAGAGTGACAGAGTGACAGTACCTGCTGTGAGATCCCAATGGTTAGTGGCTGGTCTAGGATCAGTTTAGCCTTTTAAATCATAATGAATAAGACGATATTGACAGGGGCCTAATTGTAGATCAGCACTACTACTCTCAGACACTTTATAAATACAGGTCCTGGTCTGGAGGACAGCAGGCACAGCCGGGGCACAGCCGGGGCACAGCCGGGGCACAGCCGGGGCACAGCCGGGGCACAGCCGGGGCACAGCCGGGGCACAGCCGGGGCACAGCTGATCTGCAGAGGTAAGACTGTCCCAAAGAGACAGCTGATCTGCAGAGGTAAGACTGTCCCAAAGAGACAGCTGATCTGCAGAGGTAAGACTGTCCCAAAGAGACAGCTGATCTGCAGAGGTAAGACTGTCCCAAAGAGACAGCTGATCTGCAGAGGTAAGACTGTCCCAAAGAGACAGCTGATCTGCAGAGGTAAGACTGTCCCAAAGAGACAGCTGATCTGCAGAGGTAAGACTGTCCCAAAGAGACAGCTGATCTGCAGAGGTAAGACTGTCCCAAAGAGACAGCTGATCTGCAGAGGTAAGACTGTCCCAAAGAGACAGCTGATCTGCAGAGGTAAGACTGTCCCAAAGAGACAGCTGATCTGCAGAGGTAAGACTGTCCCAAAGAGACAGCTGATCTGCAGAGGTAAGACTGTCCCAAAGAGACAGCTGATCTGCAGAGGTAAGACTGTCCCAAAGAGACAGCTGATCTGCAGAGGTAAGACTGTCCCAAAGAGACAGCTGATCTGCAGAGGTAAGACTGTCCCAAAGAGACAGCTGATCTGCAGAGGTAAGACTGTCCCAAAGAGACAGCTGATCTGCAGAGGTAAGACTGTCCCAAAGAGACAGCTGATCTGCAGAGGTAAGACTGTCCCAAAGAGACAGCTGATCTGCAGAGGTAAGACTGTCCCAAAGAGACAGCTGATCTGCAGAGGTAAGACTGTCCCAAAGAGACAGCTGATCTGCAGAGGTAAGACTGTCCCAAAGAGACAGCTGATCTTCAGAGGTAAGACTGTCCCAAAGAGACAGCTGATCTGCAGAGGTAAGACTGTCCCAAAAACTTTTAGTCCTATAGACAACAGACTGGGAGGAGACTGGGAGGAGACTGGGAGGAGACTGGGAGGAGACTGGGAGGAGACTGGGAGGAGACTGGGAGGAGACTGGGAGGCAGTGTGGGAGCCAGGGGAATTGTCCATTAAAAGGGCTATTTATAGTAGTTTAATCTGTATGCATTAAGAGACTCAAAGACCTGTGGCTGTAGTTTAATCTGTAGGCATCAAGAGACTCAGAGACCCATGGCTGTAGTTTAATCTGTAGGCATCAAGAGACTCAGAGACCCGTGGCTGTAGTTTAATCTGTAGGCATCAAGAGACTCAGAGACCCATGGCTGTAGTTTAATCTGTAGACATCAAGAGACTCAGAGACCCGTGGCTGTAGTTTAATCTGTAGGCATCAAGAGACTCGGAGACCCGTGGCTGTAGTTTAATCTGTAGACATCAAGAGACTCAGAGACCCGTGGCTGTAGTTTAATCTGTAGGCATCAAGAGACTCGGAGACCCGTGGCTGAGGTAGAATAGCTCTTTAACAAATCAATCTGTCAGTGAGTCATGGAGCCTCTTTAATAATAGCTCTACTTGAACTCTCAGTCAGCACTAGCTTCTGGTTCTATCGGTGAGACCAGGAACATATCAATCTTAAAAACACACAGGGACCGAAACTGCCTCGTAATCAATCTGAACTGCAGGGTGTGAACTGGAGGGAAGTGACCTAAGGAACTGAATGAGAAGCTCATTGTCGTTCATAGTGCACTTAAATTGGGGCCGAGAACCACCATTTAGGCCACAGCCTCTCTGCCAGTCAAACCCCCCCCCACGCCCCCCTCCTCCCTACCTAAGGGGTCTTACCTGAAGGTCTCCTCCTGGAGATGTTCTAGGTGTGTCTGCAGCTGCAGGTGTCTGCGTCCCACAGGGCTGTTCAGGTCTTCTATGGAGTCAGACTGGTTGAGACGCTCCATGAGGATCTGGTTCTCAGCCAGGAGACTACCCCTCTCCTCCTGTAACGCTGCCACCTGGGGGTGGGGGGGTGGAACACGTCAATACAGTCAACTTTAAAACATTTCAGGGGAGGATCATATCATTGACATACTGTATACAAACAGTCTACCATTTATTTCAGTCTTTACAAGAACACCATAACATTTGTATTTTTCTTAAAACATGAAAAGGTACAGTAGTTACAAATCAGAATTTTTCTTCGACAGCAAAACTGTTTTTCGTGACCACATTTCATGATCACATTTCATGATCAAGCACACAAAACAAGCTGCAAACATACAAACTCTTACAGTACAGAGCAAACTGGGCAACGTGCTTTTATATGGCCTTCTCAATAACGTGATGGCAGGAACAAACTCACTCCACAAAGTTTTTACGTTTACATTTTTAGTCATTTAGCAGACGCCCTTATCCAGAGCGACTTACAGTTAGTGCATTCATCTGAAGATAGCTAGGTGGGACAACCACACATCTCAGTCATAGTAAATACATTTTGGTGTAAAGCATCAGTGGTGTGTTTCAGAAACAGTCATGGTGGTTCTACCTACTGCGGTTCTACCTACTGCGGTTCTACCTACTGCGGTTCTACCTACTGCGGTTCTACCTACTGCGGTTCTACCTACTGCGGTTCTACCTACTGTGGTTCTACCTACTGTGGTTCTACCTACTGTGTATGACTTCATTAAAACAGGCAGCTCAAGTGAAATGTAGCTTACCAGCTGATAAAGCAACCTAACCCTAAAACACAGAGATCTACAGTACTGTGAAACACCTAACCCTAAAACACAGAGATCTACAGTACTGTGAAACACCTAACCCTAAAACACAGAGACCTACTGTACTGTGAAACACCTAACCCTAAAACACAGAGACCTACTGTACTGTGAAACACCTAACCCTAAAACACAGAGACCTACTGTACTGTGAAACACCTAACCCTAAAACACAGAGACCTACTGTACTGTGAAACACCTAACCCTAAAACACAGAGATCTACAGTACTGTGAAACACCTAACCCTAAAACACAGAGACCTACTGTACTGTGAAACACCTAACCCTAAAACACAGAGATCTACAGTACTGTGAAACAGCAGTTCATCAACAAACATGTTTTCTTCTGGCTCCAGAGAGACATCTTAAAGTGAAAGTTCTTAAAGAACTCTCTTCTCCAGCCACATTACCTTACTACTCTGTCATAGAAGCAAATGCTAACTAATGCATGGATCTCCACCTAGGTGGATAGATGACCAGTGAGTCCATTGGCAGTTGGCAGCCAGGTAGGTTAACTCCCCATTCGCCATCTGTTGAGGAGGAACCCCATTCGCCATCTGCATGATATTTCTCAATAGCTCTATTCTCTTTTGTGACACTGGTGAGAGAACACTCCTGCCGACCAAACAACCAAGCACTTCCTGCCATCGGGACGTCTTGGTAACATACAAGGAAGTAAACATGGGGTTGGGGGAGGAGAATTAGTCTGGACGGGGCAGGGTGGGTGGGGCTTGGTGACACAGCACTGAGGTGGACAGGACAGCTGGCCAATAGGGTTCTGGTCAAAAGCTGTGCAGAGTAATAGTGAATAGGGTGCTGTTTGGGATGCAGCCACAGTTAAAGGAGCCTGATCTCAAACAGGAGATGCTATTGTTGAAGCAGACAGCAGACTGCAAATCCAGGGCTTTCAATTCACACACCAAAAAGGACAAGGACTGAGAGAAATTAGGAATAAAAAAGGTGTCATTTACCCTCTCCTCTAGTTCAATATACTCTAACCTCAGTTTATCTCGCTGCTCCTGCGCACGGAAGGCCTTCAAAGCAAGGCGCAGAGTAACGGAGTTTCAGTCAAGTCAGGAGAATAGAAGAGGTCAATGTTAATCAGAGTAACGGAGGTTCAGACGGGTGTATAGAGCAGGACAATAGAACAGACTGAGGCTAACGATCGTTTAGTCTAAATTACACTACAGCGTCCTGGAAATACGACGACATTTGCTAAAGTAGGCAAATATTTAGTAGGGAACAACTTCGCCATCATTATCATGTCGTCAAATTCCTACTTTGGCAATGTTGTCATTAGCTGGCAATGTTGTCATTAGCTGTCAATGTTGTCATTAGCTGGCAAAGTTGTCATTAGCTAGCAAAGTTGTCATTAGCTAGCAAAGTTGTCATTAGCTGGCAATGTTGTCAATAGCTGGCAATGTTGTCAATAGCTGGCAATGTTGTCATTAGCTGGCAATGTTGTCATTAGCTAGCAAAGTTGTCATTAGCTAGCAAAGTTGTCATTAGCTAGCAAAGTTGTCATTAGCTAGCAAAGTTGTCATTAGCTGGCAATGTTGTCAATAGCTGGCAATGTTGTCAATAGCTGGCAATGTTGTCATTAGCTGGTAATGTTGTCATTAGCTGGCAATGTTTTCATTAGCTAGCAAAGTTTGTCAAAAATAGCTAGCAATGCTAACGTGAGCTAGCTATAATCTGGAGTTCTCCCCTCAATCTTAGCTAGCTAGCTAACGTTATATTTCATCTAAAGTCAATCTGGCGACATCAAAATGATGACAAAAAGTTTTTCCTGCTAACTATTTGCCTCCTTTGGAAATGTCATTGTATTTCAAAGCCACTGTAATGCACTTTTGATGAAATCTTAATTAGTGCTCAAAGACAATGTATTGAGTAGAATGTTCAGTCGGGCATCAGTCCTAAAACGAATGTTCAAAACAATATTGTGACGAAACGTGCAACCCATGATCAGGACACCATGGTGAACTATGACCTAGACTTGTAGCTGTCACGAACCATATTGAAGTCAGAGAGAGCCCTGTTCACCATATTGAAGTCAGAGAGAGCCCTGTTCACTTAAAGGAATTAAACCAAACGTAAAGCCAACCTGCATGTCCAGCTCGTGACATCTCTGTGCGATCTCCTCCTTGGTGGCTAGAGCCTCGTTCAGATCCTCCACCGTCTTCTTCAGCTGGAAATAGAACTAATACCTCAGAATTAACATGGAAGAATACAAATACATTCTGATACACTAAATAAAATGTTTATTGTATTAAAAGATACAAACATTCTCTGTAACATCGGAACATCTTACCTGTCCATCGATGTCAGCGTACGATTCGTTTCCTCCTATAACTGGACACTCTTTGCTCATCAGCTACAACACAGAGACCATACACAGTGTGATGTCATCAGCTACAACACAGAGACCATACACAGTGTGATGTCATCAGCTACAACACAGAGACCATACACAGTGTGATGTCATCAGCTACAACACATGGAGACCATACACAGTGTGATGTCATCAGCTACAGCACATGGAGACCATACACAGTGTGATGTCATCAGCTACAACACAGAGACCATACACAGTGTGATGTCATCAGCTACAACACAGAGACCATACACAGTGTGATGTCATCAGCTACAGCACATGGAGACCATACACAGTGTGATGTCATCAGCTACAACACATGGAGACCATACACAGTGTGATGTCATCAGCTACAACACATGGAGACCATACACAGTGTGATGTCATCAGCTACAGCACATGGAGACCATACACAGTGTGATGTCATCAGCTACAACACAGAGACCATACACAGTGTGATGTCATCAGCTACAACACATGGAGACCATACACAGTGTGATGTCATCAGCTACAGCACATGGAGACCATACACAGTGTGATGTCATCAGCTACAGCACATGGAGACATACACAGTGTGATGTCATCAGCTACAGCACATGGAGACCATACACAGTGTGATGTCATCAGCTACAGCACATGGAGACCCTACACAGTGTGATGTCATCAGCTACAGCACATGGAGACCATACACAGTGTGATGTCATCAGCTACAGCACATGGAGACCATACACAGTGTGATGTCATCAGCTACAGCACATGGAGACCATACACAGTGTGATGTCATCAGCTACAGCACATGGAGACCATACACAGTGTGATGTCATCAGCTACAACACATGGAGACCCTACACAGTGTGATGTCATCAGCTACAGCACATGGAGACCATACACAGTGTGATGTCATCAGCTACAACACATGGAGACCATACACAGTGTGATGTCATCAGCTACAGCACATGGAGACCATACACAGTGTGATGTCATCAACTACAGCACATGGAGACCATACACAGTGTGATGTCATCAGCTACAACACATGGAGACCCTACACAGTGTGATGTCATCAGCTACAGCACATGGAGACCATACACAGTGTGATGTCATCAGCTACAGCACATGGAGACCATACACAGTGTGATGTCATCAGCTACAGCACATGGAGACCATACACAGTGTGATGTCATCAGCTACAGCACATGGAGACCATACACAGTGTGATGTCATCAGCTACAGCACATGGAGACCATACACAGTGTGATGTCATCAACTACAGCACATGGAGACCATACACAGTGTGATGTCATCAGCTACAACACATGGAGACCCTACACAGTGTGATGTCATCAGCTACAGCACATGGAGACCATACACAGTGTGATGTCATCAACTACAGCACATGGAGACCATACACAGTGTGATGTCATCAGCTACAACACATGGAGACCCTACACAGTGTGATGTCATCAGCTACAGCACATGGAGACCATACACAGTGTGATGTCATCAGCTACAGCACATGGAGACCATACACAGTGTGATGTCATCAACTACAGCACATGGGGCCCATACACAGTGTGATGTCATCAGCTACAACACATGGGGACCATACACAGTGTAGTATGTGTCATATGAGGACACAGAAAATGCATCTCGAGTAAAGCACACAGACATTTCAAAATGTTTACAAAGGCCTACCTCTTGAATGGCTGTCATGACAACATGTTGAACAGATTCCTCCAACATCATTATGGTCTGGATGTATTCTAGAAGGGCAGAGAGAGACGGAGTGAATGACTACATGTTCTGTCTAAGAAGCTGAGGTACACAATGACAAGAACTGAAATTGACGAAGCTGTGAGAGGAATGTTGCAGATAAACTGGAAGCCTCTCATCTTACACACTTCCTCAACTGAACTCTGAATACCGTCTTGACCCTTCAAACTCAACTCTGGACCTCCAAGTCAGTTCCACTGTATTTTTTCATTGTTCCCCTCTAATCAGGGACTGATTTAGACCTGGGACACCTGGTGTGTGCAATTCATTATCAGGTAGAACAGAAAACCAGCAGGCTCCGGACCTCGTAGGAAAATAGTTGAATACCCCTGGTCTAGACTCTAGGACAAGGCTGTGTACTGTCTAGACTCTAGGTCAAGGCTGTGTACTGTCTAGACTCTAGGACAAGGCTGTGTACTGTCTAGACTCTAGGACAAGGCTGTGTACTGTCTAGACTCTAGGACAAGGCTGTGTACTGTCTAGACTCTAGGACAAGGCTGTGTACTGTCTAGACTCTAGGACAAGGCTGTGTACTGTCTAGACTCTAGGACAAGGCTGTGTACTGTCTAGACTCTAGGACAAGGCTGTGTACTGTCTAGACTCTAGGACAAGGCTGTGTACTGTCTAGACTCTAGGACAAGGCTGTGTACTGTCTAGACTCTAGGTCAAGGCTGTGTACTGTCTAGACTCTAGGACAAGGCTGTGTACTGTCTAGACTCTAGGTCAAGGCTGTGTACTGTCTAGACTCTAGGACAAGGCTGTGTACTGTCTAGACTCTAGGACAAGGCTGTGTACTGTCTAGACTCTAGGACAAGGCTGTATACTGTCTAGACTCTAGGTCAAGGCTGTGTACTGTCTAGACTCTAGGACAAGGCTGTGTGCTGTCTAGACTCTAGGTCAAGGCTGTGTACTGTCTAGACTCTAGGACAAGGCTGTGTACTGTCTAGACTCTAGGACAAGGCTGTGTACTGTCTAGACTCTAGGACAAGGCTGTGTACTGTCTAGACTCTAGGACAAGGCTGTGTACTGTCTAGACTCTAGGACAAGGCTGTGTACTGTCTAGACTCTAGGACAAGGCTGTGTGCTGTCTAGACTCTAGGACAAGGCTGTGTACTGTCTAGACTCTAGGACAAGGCTGTGTACTGTCTAGACTCTAGGACAAGGCTGTGTACTGTCTAGACTCTAGAACAAGGCTGTGTCTAGGACAAGGCTGTATACTGTCTAGACTCTAGGACAAGGCTGTGTACTGTCTAGACTCTAGGACAAGGCTGTATACTGTCTAGACTCTAGGACAAGGCTGTGTACTGTCTAGACTCTAGGACAAGGCTGTGTACTGTCTAGACTCTAGGACAAGGCTGTGTACTGTCTAGACTCTAGGACAAGGCTGTGTACTGTCTAGACTCTAGGACAAGGCTGTGTCTAGGACAAGGCTGTATACTGTCTAGACTCTAGGACAAGGCTGTGTACTGTCTAGACTCTAGGACAAGGCTGTGTACTGTCTAGACTCTAGGACAAGGCTGTGTACTGTCTAGACTCTAGGACAAGGCTGTGTACTGTCTAGACTCTAGGACAAGGCTGTGTACTGTCTAGATTCTAGGACAAGGCTGTGTCTAGGACAAGGCTGTATACTGTCTAGACTCTAGGACAAGGCTGTGTACTGTCTAGACTCTAGGACAAGGCTGTGTGCTGTCTAGACTCTAGGACAAGGCTGTGTACTGTCTAGACTCTAGGACAAGGCTGTGTACTGTCTAGACTCTAGGACAAGGCTGTGTACTGTCTAGACTCTAGGTCAAGGCTGTGTACTGTCTAGACTCTAGGACAAGGCTGTGTACTGTCTAGACTCTAGGACAAGGCTGTGTACTGTCTAGACTCTAGGTCAAGGCTGTGTACTGTCTAGACTCTAGGTCAAGGCTGTGTACTGTCTAGACTCTAGGTCAAGGCTGTGTACTGTCTAGACTCTAGGACAAGGCTGGAGTCTAGTAACAACCTTGAGCGCTTCTTCAGAGACACAACGGCCTATACAGACAGCCTAGCCCATGCTGAGCAGACAGACAGACAGACACACCTTGTTTCTGCTCACAGTTGACAGCGCAGCCTAGTATGAGTTGCAGCATCCTGCCCAGCTCTGCAGCGTCTGAGTGTTCTCCTATCAGGCTGATGTCTGGCAGGGTGAAGTCATTGATCTGCTGCTGTAGGACCTCCTGGTTGTAGTCCAGTATACCTTTCAACACCTTCTTTAGATTACTGATCTGAAAAGAGGAGGGAAGATGTGAGATTGGGACTGTGGCACTGACGACAGAATGGACATCTATGACAAAGGCTTGAGAGCAGATGGCACAAAAAAGACAATGTATTAAAACGACCACCATGTATCATCTTCATACCTTTAGCCGCCAGTTATCTCCCACCTCAGGCTTGATCCTACTGATCCAGTTGTCAGTGAAATACACAATGTCTCTGGAGAAGAGAAAGGTAAGTGGTCACAAATGGGAGAAAGAAAGTAAAGAGAGAAACCACACAACGCCTAGCCACGACGCGTAGCCGCGACGCCTAGCCGCGACGCCTAGCCACGACGCCCAGCCACGACGCCCTAGCCGCGACGCCTAGCCGCGACGCCTAGCCGCGACGCCTAGCCGCGACGCCTAGCCGCGACGCCTAGCCACGACGCCCAGCCACGACGCCCAGCCACGACGCCCAGCCACGACGCCCAGCCACGACGCCCAGCCACGACGCCCAGCCACGACGCCCAGCCACGACGCCTAGCCACGACGCCTAGCCACGACGCCCTAGCCACGACGGCCACTAAAAAGGTAGGCTTGATGGTTTCACAAAACTCATTTCCAGCAGTTAAAAAAATAAACAAAGAATTACAAATATATATAATTGACACTTACATTTTCTGTAGAGCCTGGGCCATGACAATCCCACTTGTGAGATCTTCCACTGTTTTGCATGGTGCCTCCAATCCGAACGTTTGGATCTAGAAGAAACATGTAGAAAAACAATCATTTCCTGCTATTAAATATTACAGAGATACCCACACACCTTAAAATCGTATCCATCATTACTTGACACCTAGCCCTCACCCCTATTCATTCTTCACATAGCCTTAAACTTGGGCCACTGTCCATTCTTAACTTCCTTTGCAAAAATGGGATTGGCGCTCTACAACGATTACATTTCAGTCATTTAGCAGACGCTCTTATCCAGAGCGACGACGTACAGTTAGTGAGTGCGTACATTTTTCATACTTTGAGCCTTGAGGCTACTCTGACTTTCACAGGAAATGAGTAAAAGACTGTGTCCACTCCAGGGATGACCTAGCTCTCTATGTTGATAACGTGTTAATAGTTGTCAATGTCCTTCATATGAACCAGACCCAGCGGTGTTGTCAGTCTAAACACCCTCATACTGTCAGTGCTCAGACAGAGGTGCCACGTGGCCAGTGGTCCTGTTCCTTCAGTAGATAGCTACCATAGCTCTCTGCAGAGTACTATAAAACACAGCTGTGGCTCTACTCTCCTGTCCTCTCCCGCTCTGCCTTTCCTTCACTCCCCCTCTGTCTGTCTAGTAGCAGTCTGGCTCTCCACTGACTTGGTGTAGAAATAATGAGGTAAAATGAGTTTCCATCTCAGAGCATCACGTCACGTGACATGTGCTCAAGTAATTGAGGAATGTGACTGCAGAGCAGAGTTGATGAACTCCCTGTCCATGCGCCTGTGACCTGCTTGTGGCTTGGCAGCTCTGTCAGACAGTATGATAAGATGTCATGGCAGGCTGTGCTCATGTGTGATCAAGTGAAATCAGATCAAATTAAATGTTATTTGTCACATGCTTGGTAAAACAACAGGTGTAGACTAACAGTGAAATGCTTACTTACGGGTCCTTCCCAACAATGAAGAGAGATAAATATTGAAAAATAATAACACAAGGAATAAATACACAAGGAGTAACGATAACTTGGCTATATACACGGGGTACAAGTCAGTGTTTTCCACAAGTACATAGAGTAGCCAGACAGACAGAAAAAGTAGCCAGCCAGGCGGCCCCGGGGCCGGGGTTGAAGCAGCTCTATTTTGGTGGTCCCTGGTACATTTGAATGCCTTGATTCTATCTGAAATACACAGAGAAATGATTGACTACTTCATGGAGTTGACCTCCCAGATTGGAGACGTGTTGTAGTATTGTGTAGAAAAGACATGACTTGACAATTAAAATGACTGAAAATGTATGAATTCAGTGTATTGTTTGTTCTCTTTTTAGTCTAGACCTACATGATCAGGACTAAGTAAGAGAATATTAAACCTTTAACATTTAAAAAGATGCACTATGAAGAAATTGCTCCGCCATTTCCTTATTGCTAAAATTCTAATAGTTCGCCTAATTTCAGTTTGTGACAAAACAAGCAAGTCTAGTGTAGAGAAACATTGTAACATCTAAACCGCAGTGAAATATATTTTCCATAATCAAAAATATTGTATTTTCAGCTGGTCAAATCAAATCAAATTGTATTTGCCACATGCGCTGAATACAACAGGTGTAGACATTACAGTGAAATGCTTACTTACAAAGCCCTTAACCAACAATGCAGTTTAAGAACAAAAAAAGTAAAAAATAGCTAAGTAAAAAATAATGCAAACAGTCCGGGTAGCCATGATTAGCTGTTCAGGAGTCTTATGGCTTGGGGGTAGAAGCTGTTGAGAAGTCTTTTGGACCTAGACTTGGCACTCCGGTACCGCTTGCCGTGCGGTAACAGTCTATGACTAGCGTGGTTGGAGTCTTTGACAATTTTTAGGGCCTTCCTCTGACACCGCCTGGTATAGAGGTCCTGGATGGCAAGAAACTTGGCCCCGGTGATGTACTGGGCCGTACGCACTACCCTCTGTAGTGCCTTGCGGTCAGATGCCAAGCAGTTGCCATACCAGGCGGTAATGCAACCAGTCAGGATGCTCTCGATGGTGCAGCTGTAGAACTTTGAGGATCTGAGGACCCATGCCAAATCTTTTCAGTCTCCTTAGGGGGAATAGGCATTGTCGTGCCTTCTCCACAACTGTGTTGGTGTGTGTTAATTACTTAGTGATGTGTACAACGAGGAACTTGAAGCTCTCGACCCGCTCCACTAAAGCCCCAATGTGGCTGGGGGCGTGCTTGGCCCTCCATTTCCTGTAGTCCACGATTAGCTCCTTTGTCTGGCTGACGTTGAGGGAGAGGTTGTTGTCCTGGCACTGCACTGCCAGGTCACTGACCTCCTCCCTATAGGCTGTTTCATCATCGTTGGTGATCAGGCCTACCACCGTCGTGTTGTCAGCAAACTGAATGGTGGTGTTGGAGTCGTGCGTGGTGTTGAGGGTCAGCATGGCGGATGCGTTGTTGCCTACCTTCACCACCTGGGGGCGGCCCGTCAGGAAGTCCAGGATCCAGTTGCAGAGGGAGGTGTTCCAGGGTCCTTAGCTTAGTGATGAGATTGGAGGGCACTATGGCGTTGAACGAAGCGTTGAAGCTGTGGTCAATGAACAGCATTTTCACATACAGTGCATTTGGAAAGTATTCAGAGCCCTTCACTTTTTGTTACGCTATAGCCTTATTCTAAAATAGATTAAAAACTGAAATATCACATTTACATAAGTATTCAGACCCTTTACTCAGTACTTTGTTGAAGCACCTTTGGCAGCGATTACAGCCTCGAGTCTTCTTGGGTATGACGCTACAAGCTTGGCACACCTGTATTTGGGGAGTTTCTCCCATTCTTCTCTGCAGATCCTCTCAAGCTTAGTCAGGTTGGATGGGGAGCGTCGCTGCACAGCTGTTTTCAAGCCTCAAGTCCGGGCTCTGGCTTGGCCACTCAAGGAAATTCAGAGACTTGTCCCGAAGCCACTCCTGCGTTGTCTTGGCTGTGTGCTTAGTGTGTCGTTCTGTTGGAAGGTGAACCTTCGCCCCAGTCTGAGGTCCTGAGCACTCTGGAGCAGTTTTTCATGAAGGATCTCTCTGTACTTTGCTCCATTCATCTTTCCCTCGAACCTGACTAGTCTCCCAGTCCCTGCCGCTGAAAAACTTCCCCACAGCATGATGCTGCCACCACCGTGCTTCACCGTAGGAATGGTATTGGCCAGGTGATGAGCGGTGCCAGGTTTCCTCCAGACGTGATGCTTGGCATTCATGCCAAAGAGTTCAATCTTGGTTTAATCAGACCTGAGATTCTTGTTTCTCATGGTCTGAGAGTCCTTTAGGTGCCTTTTGGCAAACTCCAAGTGGGCTGTCATGTGCCTTTTACTGAGGAGTGGCTTCTGTCTGGCCACTCTACCATAACGGCCTGATTGGTGGAGTGTCGCTGAGACGGTTGTCCTTCTGGAAGGTTCTCCCATCTCCACAGAGGAACTCTGGAGCTCTGTCAGAGTGACCATCGGGTGCTTGGTCACCTCCCTGACCAAGGCTCTTCTCCCTCGATTGCTCAGTTTGGCCGGGCGGCCAGCTCTAGAAAGACTCTTGGTGGTTCCAAACTTCTTCCATTTAAGAATGATGGAGGCCACCGTGTTCTTGGGGACCTTCAATGCTGCCGAAATGTTTTGGTACCCTTCCCCAGATCTGTGCCTCGACACAATCCTGTCTCGGAGCTCTACGGACAATTCCTTCGACCTCGTTGGCTTGGTTTTTTCTTTGACATGCACTGTCAAACTGTGGGACCTTATATAGACAGGTGTGTGCCTTTCCAAATCATAACCAATCAATTGAATTTACCACAGGTGGACTCCAAGTTGTAAAAACATCAAGGATGATCAATGGAAACAGGATGCACCTGAGCTCAATTTCAAGTCTAATAGCAAAGGGTCTGAATACTAATGTAAATAAGGTATTTTTGTGATTATGGGGTATTGTGTGTAGATTGATGTGGGAAAAAATGTATTTAATCAATTTTAGAATAAGGCTGTAACGTAACAACATTTGGAAAAGTTCAAGGGGTCTGAATACTTTCCTAATGTACTTTCGATCACCATGGGGACGATGTTGTTGATGCACTTATTAATGAAGCCGATGACTGTGGTAAACTCCTGAATGTTATCGGATGAATCCCGGAACATATTCAAGTCTGCAACAAAACAGTCTTGTAGCTTTAGCATCTGCTTCATCGGACCACTTCCATATGGAGCGCGCTACTGGTACTTCCTGTTTTGAGTTTTTGCTTGTGCGCAGGAATCAGGAGGATAGAGTTATTTGCCAAAGGGAGGGCGAGCTTTGTATGCGTCTCTGTGTGTGGAGTAAAGGTGATCTAGAGTTGTCGCCTCTAGTTGTTCAGGTGACATGCTGGTAAAAACGAGGTAAAACGGATTTCAGTTTCCCTGCATTAAGATCACCGGCCACGAGAAGCGCCGCCTCTGGGTGTGCATTTTCTTGTTTGCTTATGGCCCTATGCAGCTCATTGAGTGTGGTCTTTGTGCCAGCATCAGGTTGTGGTGGTAAATAGACAGCTATGAAAAATATAGATTAAAACTCTTGGTAAATAGTATGGTCTGCAGCTTATCATGAGTTATTCTAACTCAGGCCAGCAAAAACTTGAGACTTCCTTAACATTAGAGATCGCGCTCAAGCTGTTGTTAACAAATAATAATAATAATAATAATAATAATAATAATAATAATAATAATAATAATAATAATAATATGCCATTTAGCAGACGCTTTTATCCAAAGCGACTTACAGTCATGCGTGCATACATTTTTGTGAATCGAACCCACTACCTTGGCGTTACAAGCGCCGTGCTCTACCAGCTGAGCTACAGAGGACCACAAAGAGATACACCCCTCCCCCTTCGTCTTACCTGAGGCTGCCGTCCGGTCTTGTCGATACATGGAAAAACCAACTAGATGTGTATTATCCATGTCCTCGTTCAGCCACGACTCTGAGAAACAGAATATAACAGTTCTTCAGGTCCCATTGATAGGATAGTCTCGAACTGAGCTCTTCCAGTTTGTTCTCTAGTGACTGTACATTCGTTCGCCAATAGAATGGAGGGTAGAGGCGGTTTATTTGCTCGCCAGCGTAATCTCGTACGAAGGCCTGGTCCGGAGTAAGCAGAACGTCCAGAGCTGCTGATTAGGGCCTGGTCCGGAGTAAGCAGAACGTCCAGAGCTGCTGATTAGGGCCTGGTCCGGAGTAAGCAGAACGTCCAGAGCTGCTGATTAGGGCCTGGTCCGGAGTAAGCAGAACGTCCAGAGCTGCTGATTAGGGCCTGGTCCGGAGTAAGCAGAACGTCCAGAGCTGCTGATTAGGGCCTGGTCCGGAGTAAGCAGAACGTCCAGAGCTGCTGACTCGTTGAAATAGAAATTGTCATCCAAATTGAGGTTACTGATCGCTGTTCTGATGCTCAGAAGCTGTTTTCCGTCATAAGAAATGATGCCGGAGACATTATAAAAAAAGTTAAGATCAGCGTAAAAACAACACACAAAATAGAAGAAATGGTCAGGAGGCCGTAAAACGGCTGCTATCCACTGCAGCGCCATCTTGTCAGGCTTAGCACTGAACTCAGCAGAGGAGCTGACAAGACATGGAGGCCAATGCCATAATTACAGTCACATAAACACAGACACGCCTCTGTCCTGAATCTAATGTCTCCAACTGGCAGGTTATTCCCTAACAAGTAAAACAGTAATACAATTCAGATTCAAATTTTTTTTCTTTTTTTTCTTTACCCTTTGAGGCTAATATTTAATCTTATAGGCTTTGTTTAGGCTGTCAAATATTAAAATATCACACTTATATCGATACTTGTTATGAGTCATGGGGTAGACACACTAAGCTGAAATTAAGATCTATAAATACTCTACAAACTGACCTCACCACAGAGGATGTGTTACTGGCATGTCTGTCTGAGTGTCGTAAAGTATTGCTAAATGTCCTCTGCTCCAAGTCTGATCTGAGCAGAACAGCACAACACACAAAGAACCACTTTACAGGTCTCCTTTTTTAATACTGCTGTCCAGTCAACACAGACACACTGTGATAGGCCTAACCTTTGTCTATCGAGTAACAATTAGGACTAGGGTCTTACGAATGTGATGCTTACAATGTGTGCACGGTCTACTCGTCAAAACAGGTCTACTGTGATGCATGTTCTCTGTGAGTTACAGGCTCTGCTAACAGCCCCGTCCTACAAGCTGTTAGCAACAGCTTCGGGGAGGTGATCGATTCATTTGTATTTTAAAGAATAATGACTAAAGGATTTCACCCCAAATACAGTATAAATGTGTGAACGGTGTTAAGAGTTATAATGTAGTGTCGACCCACTAACAGAGGAGGAGGGAGTTAGAAACCGCTGAGAAAGCATTCCAGGGTGAAGGGGACTGAGAAGCTGTTTAAAAGGTGGGCGGAGCAAAGTGCCTTTGTGTGTCAGGGGGGTATAAAGGCTGTGTATGTATTTTTTGGCGGCAGAGCTCGCCATGATTAAAACATACAGATCATTCTTGTTGGTTGCGGACCTTCGTTTAATTCATGATTAAAACCAGAGCCTTACACCCTCTGGGAATTATTCAAAGCATTAAGTTTGATTAATTTAGAGATTGAAATTCTGGTGACAGGGAGAGAACCCCGGTCTGGTCGGCCAAACCACAGCAGCTACCGCTAGGCCACTAAGGGAGTCTTACTAGTGTCCCAAATGGTACCCTAATTGCTACATAGCGCACTACTTTTGACCAAAGTGTCCTATGTTCCCTGAATATGCGTCCCAATATGGAGCCATTTGGGATACAGTCATATCTTCTTTAGCAGCGCTGGGGGCCAGGGGGACAGGGGGCCAGGGGGCTGGGGGACAGGGAGGACAGGGGGACAGGGGGCCAGGGGGCCAGGGAGGACAGGGGGCTGGGGGACAGGGGGACAGGGGGCTGGGGACAGGGGGCTGGGGGACAGGGGGCTGGGGGACAGGGGGACAGGGGGGCTGGGGGACAGGGGGCCAGGGGGGCTGGGGGACAGGGGGGCTGGGGGACAGGGGGGCTGGGGGACAGGGGGCAGGGGGGACAGGGGGCCAGGGGGCTGGGGACAGGGGGGCTGGGGACAGGGGGCCAGGGAGGACAGGGGGCCAGGGGGACAGGGGGGCCAGGAGGACAGGGGGGACAGGGGGCCAGGGGGACAGGGGGACAGGGGGCCAGGGGGCCAGGGAGGCTGGGGGACAGGGAGGACAGGGGGCCAGGGGGACAGGGGGACAGGGAGGACAGGGGGCCAGGGGGCGGGGGCCAGGGGGACAGGGGGACAGGGGGCCAGGGGGACAGGGAGGACAGGGGGACAGGGGGACAGGGAGGCTGGGGGCCAGGGGGACAGGGGGCCAGGGGGACAGGGGGACAGGGGGCCAGGAGGACAGGGGGACAGGGGGACAGGGGGACAGGGGGACAGGGGGACAGGGGGACAGGGGACAGGGAGGACAGGGGACAGGGGGACAGGGGGCCAGGGGGCTGGGGGACAGGGGGCCAGGGGGACAGGGGGACAGGGGGACAGGGGGCCAGGGGGGACAGGGAGGACAGGGGGACAGGGGGCTGGGGGACAGGGGGACAGGGGGACAGGGGGCTGGGGGACAGGGAGGACAGGGGGACAGGGGGCTGGGGGACAGGGGGACAGGGAGGACAGGGGGACAGGGGGACAGGGGCCTGGGGGACAGGGGGACAGGGAGGACAGGTGGCCTGGGGGACAGGGGGACAGGGGGCTGGGGGACAGGGGGACAGGGGGCTGGGGGACAGGGGGCCAGGGAGGACAGGGGGCCAGGGGGACAGGGGCCAGGGGGACAGGGGGCCAGGGGGCCAGGGAGGCTGGGGGACAGGGAGGACAGGGGGCCAGGGGGACAGGGAGGACAGGGGGCCAGGGGGACAGGGGGCCAGGGGGACAGGGGGACAGGGGGACAGGGGGACAGGGAGGCTGGGGGACAGGGAGGCTGGGGGACAGGGAGGACAGGGGGCCAGGGGGACAGGGGGACAGGGGGACAGGGGGACAGGGGGCCAGGGGGACAGGGCCAGGGGGACAGGGGGACAGGGGGACAGGGAGGACAGGGGGACAGGGGGGCTGGGGGACAGGGGGCCAGGGAGGACAGGGGGACAGGGGGCCAGGGGGACAGGGGGCCAGGGGGCCAGGGAGGACAGGGGGACAGGGGGCCAGGGGGACAGGGGGCCAGGGAGGACAGGGAGGACAGGGGGACAGGGGGCCAGGGAGGCTGGGGGGCTGAACCCAAACAGTCCTGTCAGTGTGTTACATAACTAGAACTACCAGGGAAGGAATGGATGGTTCAGTCATACAGGCTGTTCCAGCACAGGACCACAGAACTGAAAGCTGCTCTGTGAGAGGGTTGATATTGTTGTGGTGAATGACATGACAGAGAAGGGAAGTGGGAATGAGTGTGTGTGTGTGTGTGTGTGTGTGTGTGTGTGTGTGTGTGTGTGTGTGTGTGTGTGTGTGTGTGTGTGTGTGTGTGTGTGTGTGTGTGTGTGTGTGCGTGTGTGTGCGTGTGTGAGCCCACAGAGAAGCACCAACAGTTGTCCCTTGCTAGTTGGGACTCCTGAAATTGTAGAAGTGTCGTGTTGAAAATGCTGCAGTAGAGAACTACAGGGAAGGGAATAGAGAACTACAGGGAAGCAGGGAAGGGAATAGAGAACTACAGGGAAGGGAATAGAGAACTACAGGGAAGGGAATAGAGAACTAGAGGGAAGGGAAGAGAGAACTAGAGGGAAGGGAGTAGAGAACTACAGGGAAGGGAATAGAGAACTACAGGGAAGCAGGGAAGGGAATAGAGAACTACAGGGAAGGGAATAGAGAACTAGAGGGAAGGGAATAGAGAACTAGAGGGAAGGGAATAGAGAACTAGAGGGAAGGGAGTAGAGAACTAGAGGGAAGGGAATAGAGAACTACAGGGAAGGGAATAGAGAACTACAGGGAAGGGAATAGAGAACTACAGGGAAGGGAATAGAGAACTAGAGGGAAGGGAGTAGAGAACTACAGGGAAGGGAATAGAGAACTACAGGGAAGGGAATAGAGAACTACAGGGAAGGGAATAGAGAACTACAGGGAAGGGAATAGAGAACTACAGGGAAGGGAATAGAGAACTACAGGGAAGGGAATAGAGAACTACAGGGAAGCAGGGAAGGGAATAGAGAACTACAGGGAAGGGAATAGAGAACTAGAGGGAAGGGAATAGAGAACTAGAGGGAAGGGAATAGAGAACTAGAGGGAAGGGAATAGAGAACTACAGGGAAGGGAATAGAGAACTACAGGGAAGGGAATAGAGAACTACAGGGAAGGGAATAGAGACCTACAGGGAAGGGAAGAGAGAACTACAGGGAAGGGAATAGAGAACTAGAGGGAAGGGAATAGAGAACTAGAGGGAAGGGAATAGAGAACTAGAGGGAAGGGAATAGAGAACTACAGGGAAGGGAATAGAGAACTACAGGGAAGGGAATAGAGAACTACAGGGAAGCAGGGAAGGGAATAGAGAACTACAGGGAAGGGAATAGAGAACTACAGGGAAGGGAAGAGAGAACTAGAGGGAAGGGAAGAGAGAACTACAGGGAAGGGAATAGAGAACTACAGGGAAGGGAATAGAGAACTAGAGGGAAGGGAATAGAGAACTACAGGGAAGGGAATAGAGAACTACAGGGAAGGGAATAGAGAACTAGAGGGAAGGGAATAGAGAACTACAGGGAAGGGAATAGAGAACTAGAGGGAAGGGAATAGAGAACTACAGGGAAGGGAATAGAGAACTAGATGGAAGGGAATAGAGAACTACAGGGAAGGGAATAGAGAACTAGAGGGAAGGGAGTAGAGAACTACAGGGAAGGGAATAGAGAACTAGAGGGAAGGGAATAGAGAACTACAGGGAAGGGAATAGAGAACTACAGGGAAGGGAATAGAGAACTAGAGGGAAGGGAATAGAGAACTACAGGGAAGGGAATAGAGAACTAGAGGGAAGGGAATAGAGAACTACAGGGAAGGGAATAGAGAACTACAGGGAAGGGAATAGAGAACTACAGGGAAGGGAATAGAGAACTACAGGGAAGGGAATAGAGAACTAGAGGGAAGGGAATAGAGAACTAGAGGGAAGGGAATAGAGAACTACAGGGAAGGGAATAGAGAACTAGAGGGAAGGGAATAGAGAACTACAGGGAAGGGAATAGAGAACTACAGGGAAGGGAATAGAGAACTACAGGGAAGGGAATACACACGGTGCCATGATCCCAGACTCCTAGTAATGTGTTAAGCTGGCATGAGACAACACTGGGCATCTCAGGGTAGGCCTAAATAGGGGAAAGGCTCAGATTACAACATTTAGATACCCACTGTTATCAGGTAGGGGAGGATACCCACTGTTATCAGGTAGAGGAGGATACCCATTGTTATCAGGTAGGGGAGGATACCCACTGTTATCAGGTAGAGGAGGGTACCCACTGTTATCAGGTAGGGGAGGATACCCACTGTTATCAGGTAGGGGGAGGATACCCACTGTTATCAGGTAGGGGGAGGAGACCCACTGTTATCAGGTAGGGGGAGGAGACCCACTGTTATCAGGTAGGGGAGGATACCCACTGTTATCAGGTAGGGGAGGATACCCACTGTTATCAGGTAGGGGGAGGATACCCACTGTTATCAGGTAGGGGAGGATACCCACTGTTATCAGGTAGGGGGAGGATACCCACTGTTATCAGGTAGAGGGAGGATACCCACTGTTATCAGGTAGGGGGAGGATACCCACTGTTATCAGGTAGAGGAGGATACCCACTGTTATCAGGTAGGGGAGGATACCCACTGTTATCAGGTAGAGGAGGATACCCACTGTTATCAGGTAGAGGAGGATACCCACTGTTATCAGGTAGAGGAGGATACCCACTGTTATCAGGTAGGGGAGGATACCCACTGTTATCAGGTAGGGGAGGATACCCGCTGTTATCAGGTAGGGGAGGATACCCACTGTTATCAGGTAGGGGGAGGATACCCACTGTTATCAGGTAGAGGGAGGATACCCACTGTTATCAGGTAGAGGAGGATACCCACTGTTATCAGGTAGGGGGAGGATACCCACTGTTATCAGGTAGGGGGAGGATACCCACTGTTATCAGGTAGAGGGAGGATACCCACTGTTATCAGGTAGAGGAGGATACCCACTGTTATCAGGTAGGGGAGGATACCCACTGTTATCAGGTAGGGGAGGATACCCACTGTTATCAGGTAGAGGAGGATACCCACTGTTATCAGGTAGAGGGAGGATACCCACTGTTATCAGGTAGGGGAGGATACCCACTGTTATCAGGTAGAGGAGGATACCCACTGTTATCAGGTAGGGGAGGATACCCACTGTTATCAGGTAGGGGAGGATACCCACTGTTATCAGGTAGAGGAGGATACCCACTGTTATCAGGTAGGGGGAGGATACCCACTGTTATCAGGTAGGGGAGGATACCCACTGTTATCAGGTAGAGGAGGATACCCACTGTTATCAGGTAGAGGAGGATACCCACTGTTATCAGGTAGGGGAGGATACCCACTGTTATCAGGTAGGGGAGGATACCCACTGTTATCAGGTAGAGGAGGATACCCACTGTTATCAGGTAGAGGAGGATACCCACTGTTATCAGGTAGGGGGAGGATACCCACTGTTATCAGGTAGAGGAGGATACCCACTGTTATCAGGTAGGGGAGGATACCCACTGTTATCAGGTAGGGGGAGGATACCCACTGTTATCAGGTAGGGGAGGATACCCACTGTTATCAGGTAGAGGAGGATACCCACTGTTATCAGGTAGGGGGAGGATACCCACTGTTATCAGGTAGGGGAGGATACCCACTGTTATCAGGTAGAGGAGGATACCCACTGTTATCAGGTAGGGGAGGATACCCACTGTTATCAGGTAGGGGGAGGAGACCCACTGTTATCAGGTAGAGGAGGATACCCACTGTTATCAGGTAGGGGAGGATAGAAGACACTCCCCATCCAGGAATAATTAAACATTTGTTTAGAAATCAAAAGATTCTCCGGAGGAGGAATTGGTTTTGCAGCAGAATCAAGTAATGAAATGAAAAACAGATATTTTAGCAAAACAAGAAAAACTGCCTAGTCAGGACTATACAAATGTAAAATATTCATTGCACGGCAGAGTTGCTGGGGCTCCATTTCTAGAACAGAAGAGGAATATGCCTTGGTTATAATGTCAAGATGTCCCAGGAATCACCAACCCTTAAAACTTGAACAGTACAGGAATAGGTGTTGGCTATAATGTCAAGAGGTGTGGTGACGAATGAGAACATAAGGGTTCTTCTCTATAAACACAGAACACTTTCAGATTACCAGTGAGTCATTCCATGTCGTTTCAGCAAGCCATGACAAACAAGCTCGTGCTTCTTAAATAGATCACAACATTTCCTTTGTAACTTTGGGTAGAAAACCAATAGATTTGGCTCATTATGAAAATACATTGTGTGGTCATCCTCACTATTGAAGCCAGTCCTCCATGAAAGCAAATCAGCTTGTCCTTCTTTTACGTTAATCTGTGTCCAGGAAACAGCCCCTCTGTGTGGTTTATTTCCTGTTAGTCCGTTCCTGGTGAACAGGTAAACCATTCGGCTACGGCAGTTCTAATGGTCTTCAATGTTTATTGTCTTCAATGTTATGGTTTCAATGTTATGGTCTCTAACGGTTGCAATGTTATGGTTTCAATGTTATGGTTTCTAACAGTTGCAATGTTATGGTTTCAATGTTATGGTCTCTAACGGTTTCAATGTTATGGTCTCTAACGGTTGCAATGTTATGGTTTCAATGTTATGGTCTCTAACGGTTTCAATGTTATGGTCTCTAACGGTTTCAATGTTATGGTCTCTAACGGTTGCAATGTTATGGTTTCAATGTTATGGTCTCTAACGGTTTCAATGTTATGGTCTCTAACGGTTTCAATGTTATGGTCTCTAACGGTTTCAATGTTATGGTCTCTAACGGTTTCAATGTCATTTAGCAGACGCTCTTACCCAGAGCGACTTACAGGAGCAATTAGGGTTAAGTGCCTTGCTCAAGGGCACATCGACAGATGTTTCACCTAGTCGGCTCGGGGATTAGAACCAGCGACCTTTCAGTTACTGGCACAACGCTCTTAACCACTAAGCTACCTGCCGGTTTCAATGTTATGGTTTCAATGTTATGGTCTCTAACGCTTTCAATGGTAAAAGTCCCAAACACACACTGTATAGTGTGGGTTGGTTTTTAATGGTAAAGGTCACTAATCACAATACATATAGTGCCGATTCCTGATCATTTTATTGAAAAACTGTCACGCAATTAATTATATTATGAGGGTTGTCACCACATTTGACTCCCTAGCACATTTCTCCATCAAAGTTTTCAGAATTGCATAGGGATAGCCCTCTCAGACAGCAGGCCACTTGTTCCCTTTCAAGGCGAGTTGGGTTGAAAAAGCCTTAAGTTGCTAAGAGAAGGACAAGCTGAATTGCTTTCATGGAGGACTGGCTTGAATGGTGAGGACGACCACACAATTTATTTTCATAATGAGCCAAATCTATTGGTTTTCTACACAAAGTTACAAAGGAAATGTTGTGATTTAATAAACACAAGAGACCAGCAAAATGGATAAGAGTGTGGCGGTATAGCAGGAACAGCGGCATCTAGTGGTCAAAACCTGGTATGTTCACACTACTTTAAAATGGTAAATAATGCAAACAAATTCAATTACACATTTTTCTGAACAAGTGGAAAAAAACATCACCAGATTCACAGGGAATACATACATAGTATGGAGAAGCAATACTCCAAGCCACAGCTTCATACTACTTGTTAAACATAGAGAACTGATACTAGAGCCGATAGTTATCGACACCGACCATATCGATCACTTAACGCAGGCATTTTGCTGATATCGTTCATTATGATAAAGGAGCCTATACTAGAGAAATGTGAAGTTTGAAATGAAATGTTTGCTAATATTGGTGATTGTTAATGGGACAATTGATGGATAGAACTATCAAACTAGTAGTAGAAGTTTAAATGATAATAAATAAATAAAACTTGGGTACATTAATGTTATAAACGTATCATTCTATTTATCATTATCACATCAATTCAGGCAATTTATTTATCGGCCAGTTCGAACTGATACTGTATACTGCTTGTTGGGGTTGGCGTGGGGGGGGTCCATGGGTGGCTTTTGACAATTTTGGGGGGGGGATTCATCATGTCTAACTCATTGGTAGGAAGAAGTTTGGTCCAAATCGGATGTTGGGTACTATATTCATTGAATACGATCTGAATCCTATAAATTAAAAAATGGCCAATTTGGGTGCAATCAGTTCCTAGCTTAATTTCTCAGAGATCAAATTATATTTCAACAAAATAATGTTTCAGGAATTATAATCGTATCGGTTACTAACTACAGAAACAATTTCAAAACAATCAGATGGTGGGTGACAATCAATGCTTTTTGAACGACCCTAGTGGAACACCCACGCCCCAAACAGATAGGCCTAATACCCTTTAGTCCAGTGGAACACCCACGCCCCAAACAGATAGGCCTAATAACCCTTTAGTCCAGTGGAACACCCACGCCCCAAACAGATAGGCCTAATAACCATTAGTCCAGTGGAACACCCACGCCCCAAACAGATAGGCCTAATAACCCTTTAGTCCAGTGGAACACCCACGCCCCAAACAGATAGGCCTAATAACCATTAGTCCAGTGGAACACCCACGCCCCAAACAGATAGGCCTAATAACCCTTTAGTCCAGTGAGGTAAAGTCAGAGGCAATGACAGACTATTAAAATGGCAGGTGTGTGTAAGTGAAGAAGGCTGAACACTGTCAGACACATTAGAGGTGCTTGACTGCCCCTGAAAGCAGTCTGGTCCTGGTCCTGGTCCTGGTTCTGGTTCTGGTTCTGGTCCTGGTCCTGGTCCTGACTCTGATATGGGTACCACCACTTCCACTTCCAGTCTTTTTCTCTGCTCCGTTCCAGTTACCAAGTCCTCCCTGGTTAGCGTCACTGTGGCACTGCAGGGTATTCACTTTAGGCTGCCAATTTAGGCTGGTGCTCGAGGCTTGGAAACGTTTCAAGCATTTCGCTACACCCGCAATAACAAGCATTTTGCTACATCCACAATAACATCTGCTAAATATGTGTATGTGACCAATAAAATTTGATTTTATATATATATATATATATATATATATATATATATATATATATATATATATATATATATATATATATATATATATATATATATAGGCAATTTTATAATGGAGAAGAAAATATATGCAGACATTGTGAAGGTCTGAGACAAATTACAGTCTCTACTTTCTGTTTCCCTTCTCTGGTCACGTTCATGCAAGTCACAGAGTGCATGGGGCGCAATGTAATTGTTCCACTACTTTCCTTTGAAGAAGGCACTGCTACGGTCTTTGATTAGGCTGCCCTTTTCATAATTTCACACTAAAAAGTCAGAGCAACCAAGGTGATTTTTATACAAGAAAAGTTGCATCAAATTGCAGTTACACAACAGCGATTCTCAAGACAGATCAGAAACAGAAATGACTATCGTGACATCAGTGTGCACTGTGCAGAGGACGTGCTTGTGAGAGTGTCAGACCTAATCCTGATCAAATCAGATGTGATAACGGTCAGGGCCAGTAGCCTATAGCCCACATCACTCACTGTATACTGCTGCCTTATGAAATGGCTTTGTGGGGAGGGCAGAGAATGAGCAAACTGTCAAACTCAACGGACCTTCTCCAGTCACCGACTCAGTAGACAACAAAACAAATACTACAGAACTAAACCGGCTCATGTACTGTAATCCGTTTTATGTAATACAAATATACACTATATATATATATATATATATATATATATATATATATATACACAGTGAGGGAAAAAAGTATTTGATCCCCTGCTGATTTTGTACGTTTGCCCACTGACAAAGACATGATCAGTCTATAATTTTAATGGTAGGTTTATTTGAACAGTGAGAGACAGAATAACAACAAAAAAATCCAGAAAAACGCATGTCAAAAATGTTATAAATTGATTTGCATTTTAATGAGGGAAATAAATATTTGACCCCTCTGCAAAACATTATTTAGTACTTGGTAGGAAAACCCTTGTTGGCAATCACAGAGGTCAGACGTTTCTTGTAGTTGGCCACCAGGTTTGCACACATCTCAGGAGGGATTTTGTTCCACTCCTCTTTGCAGATCTTCTCCAAGTCATTAAGGTTTCGAGGCTGACGTTTGGCAACTCAAAACTTCAGCTCCCTCCATAGATTTTCTATGGGATTAAGGTCTGGAGACTTGCTAGGCCACTCCAGGACCTTAATGTGCTTCTTCTTGAGCCACTCCTTTGTTGCCTTGGCCATGTGTTTTTGGTCATTGTCATGCTGGAATACCCATCCACGACCCATTTTCAATGCACTGGCTGAGGGAAGGAAGTTCTCACCCAAGATTTGACGGTACATGGCCCCGTCCATTGTCCCTTTGATGCGGTGAAGTTGTCCTGTCCCCTTAGCAGAAAAACACCCCCAAAGCATAATGTTTCCACCTCCATGTTTGACGGTGGGGATGGTGTTCTTGGGGTCATAGGCAGCATTCCTCCTCCTCCAAACACGGCGAGTTGAGTTGATGCCAAAGAGCTCGATTTTGGTCTCATCTGACCACAACACTTTCACCCAGTTCTCCTCTGAATCATTCAGATGTTCATTGGCAAACTTCAGACGGGCCTGTATATGTGCTTTCTTGAGCAGGGGGACCTTGCGGGCGCTGCAGGATTTCAGTCCTTCACAGCGTAGTGTGTTACAAATTGTTTTCTTGGTGACTATGGTCCCAGCTCTCTTGAGATCATTGACAAGATCCTCCCGTGTAGTTCTGGGCTGATTCCTCACCGTTCTCATGATCATTGCAACTCCATGAGGTGAGATGTTGCATGGAGCCCCAGGCAGAGGGAGATTGACAGTTCTTTTGTGTTTCTTCCATTTGCAAATAATCGCACCAACTGTTGTCACCTTCTCACCAAGCTGCTTGGTGATGGTCTTGTAGCCCATTCCAGCCTTGTGTAGGTCTACAATCTTGTCCCTGACATCCTTGGAGAGCTCTTTGGTCTTGGCCATGGTGGAGAGTTTGGAATCTGATTGATTGATTGCTTCTGTGGACAGGTGTCTTTTATACAGGTAACAAGCTGAGATTAGGAGCACTCCCTTTAAGAGTGTGCTCCTAATCTCAGCTCGTTACCTGTATAAAAGACACCTGGGAGCCAGAAATCTTTCTGATTGAGAGGGGGTCAAATACTTATTTCCCTCATTAAAATGCAAATCAATTTATAACATTTTTGACATGCGTTTTTCTGGATTTTTGTTGTTGTTATTCTGTCTCTCACTGTTCAAATAAACCTACCATTAAAATTATAGACTGATCATTTCTTTGTCAGTGGGCAAACGTACAAAATCAGCAGGGGATCAAATACTTTTTTCCCCTCACTGTATATACACAAAAGTATGTGGACACTAAGGCTGAACGATTTTGGAAAATAATCTAATTGCGATTTTTTGCCCCCAATATTGCGATTGCGATTTAATATGCGATTTAATTTATTTATCCTTTTTCCCCTACAAAACATAATGAATGATTTAAATATGACCAACACAATAGTATATACATTTAGTGTGAAATGTTCTTTCCCATAGGCTGGGTCTATTTGTTAGAATTAAATTCAAACATGTATGACTTGAAATAAATGACATTTTTATTGAACTGCTCATTACAGAAACATCTGTGGCTTTGCCACTGTGCATTTAAATAATTTAAACAAAGGCATGAACTTTGTAAACACTGTGTGCAAAAGGTACAGTCTTAAGAAAAAATAATTTTAAATTGTATGTATCTTACTGCTCCCAAGTCAGTAACATTTCACACAACTGAAACAAGGAATTTGCTTTGAAAATATTTTGTAAAATCAAAGTAAATAAAGTTATAAATAAAAAATGAGAAATGCACTTTTAATTTAGACAAACTATTTTTTATAAACGATTTGAATATTATAATATAAAATAGATGAGCCTCACTTATCTCAAGTACACAACAATAACACACCACACAGACTAAAGTTCACTACGAGTATGGCACTGCCAGCCATACTTATCCAACAGTTCTGATCAATAAAATGGACTGTAAGACTCTGGTACGGCTCAGCTGTGCGGCTTGACCACATATCAGTAGTGCTAGCAAAAAAACTCCACCGTTTTAAGTTCCGCGCGACTTTCTCTTTGCACTTTTTGTACAGCTCCGGTATGGCAGTCTGACTGAAGTATGTGCGGGAGGGTATACTGTAACGTTTATCAAGCGTATGTATTAATGCCATGAACCCAGGCTTGGTCACCGTGCTGAGAGGCATCATATCTTTGGCTATGAACTCGGTTATTGTCCGAGTGATTTCTCCGTGCCGTTTTGAATTACGTTCATACGGAGTGACACTTTCGAACATTTCTGTCAGTGATCCCTGTCTTGAGGTATTTGGCTTGTCTCGCGCACTGATGCTCGGCATTTTGGTCATACAACTGTCATGCATTGATTTGTGGTATTTTTTTAAGTGCTGAAACAGGTTTGTAGTGTTACCCCGTGAAGTAGCAATCGGAGCACGGCATGCTCTGCACAACACCTGACGCTGCTCAGCATCTTCTTTTTTAAAACCAAAATAGTTCCACACCACCGACGTGCTGTTCCTCTTCGATATTAAAGTATCAGCTGTGTCAGTTTCTGACTGTTCCGTCGAGCAAGAGGCCATTGCGCTGGACAGCATGAAAAGTCGCGTCACGTGACCACCTCAAATCGCGCACGTTGCGATTAGAAAATCGCGTTCAGTCAAATCGCGATATTATCGCGAATGCAATTAATCGTTCAGCCCTAGTGGACACCCCTTAAAATTAGTGGAATCAGGAGCTTCATGAAATGGGTTTCCATGGCAGAGCAGCCGCACACAAGCAGATCACCATGCTCAATGCCAAGCGTCGGCTGGAGTGGTGTAAAGCTCGCCGCCATTGGACTCTGGAGCAGTGGATCATCTACAAACAGTAGACATTTGACTTCAGAGTCTAGTAGGGTGAGGCCGGGTGCTGCAGACTGTTTTAGTGCCCTCGCCAATTCATTGATATACGCTATATTTACAGAAGTATGTGGACACCCCTTCAAATTACTGGATTCGGCTATTGTCAGCCACACCCGTTGCTGACCAGTGTATAAAATCAAGCACACAGCCATGCGATCTCCACAGACAAACAATGGCAGTAGAATGGCCTTACTGAAGAGCTCAGTGACTTTCAACGTGGCACCGTCATAGGATGCCACCTTTCCAACAATTCAGTTCGTAAAATGTCTGCCCTGCTAGAGCTGCCCCGGTCAACTGTAAGTGCTGTTATTGTGAAGTGGAAACGTCTAGGAGCAACAACGGCTCAGCCGTGAAGTGGTAGGCCACACAAGCTCACAGAACGACGGACTAATCTGGGTTTGGCGGATGCCAGGAGAACGCTACCTGCCCGAATGCATAGTGCCAACTGTCAAGTTTGGTGGAGGAGGAATAATGGTCTGGGGCTGTTTTTCATGGGTCGGGCTAGGCCCCTTAGTTCCAGTGAAAGGAAATCAACGCTACAGCATACAATGACATTCCAGATGATTCTATGCTTCCAACTTTGTGGCAACAGTTTGGGGAAGGTACTTTCCTGTTTCAGCATGACAATGCCCCTGTGCGCAAAGCGTGGTCCATACAGAAATGGTTTGTCGAGATCGGTATGGAAGAACTTGACTGGCCTGCACAGTGCCCTGACCTCAACTCCATCAAACACCTTTGGGATGAATTGGAACAACGACTGCCTAATTGCCCAACATCAGTTCCCAACCTCACAAATGCTTGTGGCTGAATGGAAGCAAGTCCCCGCAGCAATGTTCCAACATCTAGTGGTAAACCAATAGAACAGGAGAGAAATGGCATAGTGCTGGTTCCAATAGGAAAGTCAATAGAAATACATTTGCCAAAATTATCATTACTCCTGTCAGATATACACTACCGGTCAAAAGTATTAGAACACCTACTCATTCCAGGGTTTTTCTTTATTTTTACTATTTTCTACATTGTAGAATAATAGTGAAGACATCAAAACTATGAAATAACACATATGGAGTCATGTAGTACCCAAAAAAAGCGTTAAAAAAAAAAATCTAAATATATTTTATATTTGAGATTCTTCAAATAGCCACCCTTTGCCTTGATGACAGCTTTGCACACTCACGCACCGCCTATGTCTTTATATAAAATAATTGCCTCCATGTTTCCATGGTCGGATTTTGCCTATAGGCTTCTTTGAAGCAAGGTAAGACATGCCTCATAGTGTGAAATAAAACATTCAGGTTTCAAACAATTAAGTATCTTTTCAAAACGTATACTGCCTCCAGCTCACATTGTAAAGTGATGGGTGACGCTGGTTGAGAGCTTCAAGTTCCTTGGTGTCCACATCACCAACAAACTATCATGGTCCAAACACACCAAGACAGTCGTGAAGAGGGCACGACAAAGCCTATTCCCCCTCAGGAGACTGAAAAGATTTGGCATGATCCTGAACAGCTAATCATGGCTACCCAGACTATTTGCATTACCCCCCCACCCCACCCCACCCCCTCTTTTACGCTGCTGCTACTCTGTTTATTATCTATGCATAGTCACTTTAACTCTACCCACATGTACATATTACCTCGACTAACTCTGTACCGGTACCCCCTGTATATAGCCTCCCTACTGTTATTTTATTTTACTGCTGCTCTTTAATTATTTGCTATTTTTTACTTAACACTTTTTTTCGTTTCTTAAAACGGCATTGTTGGTTAAGGGCTTGAAAGTAAGCATTTCACTGTAAGGCGCATGTGGCTAATTTGATGATGAACATGACGGTCAAATGTATTTCCATCGACTGGTATTCCCATCAATGAATAAAAAGCATTATTTTGCAATGGGATTTTTTTTCTCCAGGTCATTTTGGCCGGCAACAGTTTTAATTAATCTGCTTTTCCTTATCAGTCAAAAGCCGGCTAACAGAAACCCTGCTGTGGAGTAGCATAGAGACGATGAGTGACCGCCAGCTGGCCTGCATAGAAGACCCATTACAGTACATGTTGACAAAGTTGGTGTGGGGTTTTACATTTTGCCTTCACATGCTGGTTCGGAAACCTGGCAGAGGCAGAAGGTGAGCCAGACAACACTCGTCAGCATAGGAGACCCCACCACTTCATAAGCAATGTCCACTCCAAGAAACATGGACTGGTACAAGGTCCATCCACCTTCTTATGGTAATGTTCTCAGATCAAATCCTAATTAATCTGATAATCTTATTCAGATTATGGTATACTTCTAAAACCCTGGCCTTGGGACTCAATTATCCTGTTTTTAACATAGACATATTCAGTTGTTTGAAAATGACTGATCTCTTTTTTGTTTTAACTTTTTATTCAGGTTTCATTTTTCACGTGTTTGTAGTGTGTCTAGTTCTCCTCACCTCTAAATGATCTGCGCCAGGCAGAGCCTCACTGTCATCTGAGAGAAAGCTATAATGAGGAAATCCACCACACACACACACACACACACACACACACAATTCTAAATGAAAGGAAACAGATGGGTGGTGTGGAGGAAGAACTGAACTCCCATGAAACATTTCCTAAAATATAGCTGCAAGCAGCAATGAACGGGGTTCACAGGATGAAACAAAGGACACAAAGATCAGTTGGATAACAAAGAAAGCACTCCATCATCAGGAACTGTTACTTTATGTGCAATCAGTGAAAGCATTACCATGTTTCTTTCAATATCAGACGCAAGTGAAGTTTAGGTTTGCGTTTCACATGTCTAGAACATTAATATCTTAATTTAATATCTTAAATTCTGAGAACATATAACAAAGTTCTGGGTAAGTTCTATTTGCCATTAAGAGAATGGTCTCTTGGAAACATTCCTTGCACATAACGGGAACATTGATATGAAAATGTTAGTTAATGACCTAATAAAACTCTTAAGGGAATGTTCTCTAAAAGTTGTGGGAACGTTTGTTGTGAGCTGGGACCATGGGTGCTTCCTGTGAGTTTCTGTTTGTAAACAGGAAGCAGGAGTATAGAGTCTAGGCCTCCTGTAGCTCAGTTGGTAGAGCATGGCGCTTGCAACAACAGGGTTGTGGGTTCGTTTCCCACGGGGGGCCAGTATGAAAAATGTATGCACTCACTAACTGTAAGTCGCTCTGGATAAGAGCGTCTGCTAAATGACTAAAATTGATAGAAGTTGGGCATCATATGTCTTAGTGACAGAGAATTAAAATCACTGCCAACAAGAAAAGCATTCTCCGGGTGCATGTTTTCCTGCTGGTTTATAGCCTCATAGAGTTTGTCAAGTGCTTGTTGTTCTCCTGAGGCGGAATATACAGTGCATTCGGAAAGTATTCAGACCCGTTCACTTTTCCCACATTTTGTTACGTTACAGTCTTATTCTAAAATTGATTAAATTGTTTTTTCCCCCTCATCAATCTACATACAATACCCCATAATGACAAAGCAAAAACTGGTTTTTAAAATTTTTAGCTAATTTATTACAAAAGAAAAACGGAAATATTACATTTACTTAAGTATTCAGACTCTTTACTCAGTACTTTCTTGAAGCACATTTGGCAGCGATTACAGCCTTGAGTCTTCTTGGGTATGACGCTACAAGCTTGAAACTCCTGTATTTGGGGAGTTTCTCCATTCTTCTCTGCAGATCCTCTCAAGCTCTGTCAGGTTGGATGGGGAGCGTCGTTGCACAGCTATTCTCAGGCCTCTCCAGAGATGTTAGATCGTGTTCAAATCTGGGCTCTGGCTGGGCCACTCAAGGACATTCAGAGACTTGTCCAGAAGCCACTCCTGCGTTGTCTTGGCTGTGTGCTTAGGGTCATTGTCCTGTTGCATGGTGAACCTTTGCCCTAGTCTGAGGTCCTGAGCGCTCTGGAGCAGGTTTTCATCAAGGATCTCTCTGTACTTTGCTCTGTTCATCTGTCCCAGTCCCTGCCGCTGAAAAAAATCCCAAAAGCATGATGCTGCCACCACCGTGCTTCACCGTAGGGATGGTATTAGCCAGGTGATGAGCGGTGCCTAGTTTCCTCCAGACGTGACGCTTGGCATTTAGGACAAAGAGTTCAATCTTTGTTTCATCAGACCAGAGATTCTTGTTTCTCATGGTCAGAGTCCTTTAGGTGCCTTTTGGCAAACTCCAAGCTGGCTGTCACGTGCCTTTTACTGAGGAGTGGCTTCCATCTGGCCACTCTACCATAAAAGCCTGATGTGGAGTGTTGCAGAGATGGTTGTCCTTGTGGAAGGTTCTCCGATCTCCACAGAGGAACTCTGGAGCTCTGTCAGAGTGACCCTTGGGTTCTTGGTCACCTCCCTGACCAAGGCCCTTCTCCCCCGATTGCTCAGTTTGGCCGGGCGGTCAGCTCTAGGAAGAGTCTTGATGGTTCCAAACTTCTTCCATTTAAAGAATGATGGAGGCCACTGTGTTCTTGGGGACCTTCAATGCTGCAGAAATTGTTTGGTACCCTTCCCCAGATCTGTGCCTCGACACAATCCTGTCTCGGAGGTCTACTGACAATTCCTTCGACCTCATGGCTTGGTTTTTGCTCTGACATGCACTGTCAACTGTGGGACCTTATACAGACAGGTGTGTGCCTTTCCAAATCATGTCCAATCAATTGAATTTACCAAAGGTGGACTCCAATCAAGTTGTAGAAACATCTCAAGGATGATCAATGGAAACAGGATGCACTTGTGCTCAATTTAGAGTCTCATAGCAAAGGGTCTGAATAGTTATGTAAATAAGGTATCTGTTTTTTTTATTTTTAATAAATGTGCAAAAATGTCTATAAACCTGTTTTCGCTTCGTCATTATGGGGTATTGTGTGTAGATAGATGAAGGGAGAAAAAAAACAATTTAATGCATTGTAGAATAAGGCTGTAACGTAACAAAATGTGGAAGAAGTCTAGGGGTCTGAATACTTTCCAAATGCACTGTATATACAGCAGTCACGATAACAGATAAACTCTTGGGAGGTAGACGGGTCAGCATTTGACCATCAGGTATCATAGGTCCAGTTGGTAAACAATAGGTCCAGTTGGAGACAAACACCTGAAACAGCTTTTCCATGCAATCTAGAGCCATAATCATTACATCTAACTGTATGTAAAAAAATGTCTATTTTTCTGTATCGGTTATCTAAGCATACCTCTTTACCTGTTCAATTGTCATTTAAATTAATGATGCACATTGATCTTTTAATAACTTTTATGCCTTAAGAGTTCAGCACAATTGCCACACTTGTGCCTTCAGAAAGCATTCATACACCTTGACTTATTCCATATTTTACAGCCTGAATTCAAAATGTAATAATACTTTTTTCTCTAACCCATCTACACACAATCAAAGTGAACACTGTCTTGTTTTGTACGCTTTGTACAAAATAATAAAATGCAGGACGACAGGATATTTATAAACGTACCTCTTTATTAACTAGCTATAACGTGCATGTCCATGTGTCTCTGGCCATGATCATCTTAGAATGACCTCACCACCTGGGTGGTCTTAACCAATCATTGCACAGTATGATGCATCCAATTACAATTCAGTATGGTGACACATATGAATATTACATCCCCCTTCTTTTAAAAAAAAGAAAAAATATGTGGAACAATAAAGCGTTTCTTTTGAATATATGCTCTGTAGTTTGAACTCGAGGTAAGTAACCATTTAAACTGCACCAACTGCATCAACATAACAGACAAACAATGATTCAGCATATTGTTATTTTTAGAACAAATATTTCTCAGCAACTCAGCTTTTCACTGTAGCAATGACATCTCAACATATCAAACAAATACAATACCAAAGCATTTCAAGTTAACTTTCAATAACAAGTTTACAGTCTGGAAACTCTTTTAGGGCAGCGATCCGCCTACACCCTTTGACATTTCACAGGTCTAGGACAGCTCTAGGCTTGACCTCTCTTCCTGACCTTGTGTGATATGAAGCTGAGCATGCTTCTGTGTCAGTCAACAGTTCTTGTGGTGTTGCAGGTAAGTATGGTGTATGTTGTGTTGTGTCTGTGTTTAGTCCATCCCGTTCTCTTTCAGGGGAACAGTTCATCTCGTCAGTGTGTTGTTCTTTTGTGTTCAGTAGGTGACGACGATTGCGGCGGTACACCGCTCCTTCTGCGGTTGCGAACGTGATATGAACGTTCAGTGTCAGCTGGTTGGATGACGACTGCTGGCTTCCAGTAGCCATGCTCCTGGATTCTAACTGACTCTCCGTCGTTCAGTGGTGGCAGTGGTCTGGCTGACCTGTCGTAGTATCGCTTTTGCTGTTGCTGTCTCTGTGCACGTTTTGCATGCACTTCCTTGTAGCTGACGACCTCAGGTTGCAGCTGCTGGTTGGTGCTGGGGAGGATTGAGCGGAAGTCTGCGGCTCATCAACAGCTGGGCTGGTGATTTGAAGTTGTCAACTGGAGTGTTGCGGTATTCAAGGAGACTGAGGTAGGGGTCTCTCTTGTCTGCTTTTGCTTTGTCCATGAGTGATTTAGCGATCTGCACAGATTTTTCAGCAAGGCCATTACTTTGAGGGTAATGTGGGCTTGTGGTGACGTGTGTGAACTCCCATGCTTTTGTGAAGGATTCAAACTCATTTGATTTGTAACAGGGCCCATTGTCAGATATTAAAGTCTCTACAATGCCATGCCTGGCAAAAGGCTGCTTTCAGCTTGTGTATCACAGCTGCAGATGTGGTGCTGTGAAGCTTGTCGAGTTCAAGTATCTGCTGTAGTAGTCCACTGTTATAATGTAGTGCTCGTTGTTCCACGTGAACAGATCGCGTTGCCACGACCTGCCAGGGTCGGTCTGGGATACGGTGAGGTAACATTGGCTCTTTGGTGTTCGAGGGCGTCGTTCAAGACAGGTGGGGCATTTACCAACCATGTCCTCTATTTGTTTGCACATTCCGGGCCAAAACAAAATGTCCCGTGCTCTCTGTTTGCACTTTTCCATGCCCATGTGTCCAGCATGGATCTTTGTCAAAATCTCTTCTCTGAGACTGGTAGGAATGATGATTTTCTCTCCTTTGAAAATGATTCCGTTGATCTGTGATAGTTCGTCACGATGGTTCCAGAACTCTGAGACGCTCTGAGGGCATTTTCTCCTCTCCTCAGGCCATCCTGACTGTATGACTTTCCTCAGCTGTGTGAGTTGTGTGTCTTTTTCTGTTTCTGCTCGGATCTCCTTCAGTTTTGTGTCACTAACTGGTAAGTTGCTGTACACAGTGTGCACCTGCATGTCCATGCCTTCACTGAGGCTGCTGTCCTTGTAGGTAAGAAACTTCCTGGAGAGTGTGTCTGCGACAGGGATGTCTTTGCCTGGACGGTGAGTGATTGTGAAGTCGTATTTTTGTAGTTGAAGGATCATTCTCTGTAGCCTTGGCGGGGCTGCGGCTAACGGTTTCCTCATGATTGACTCGAGGGGCTTGTGGTCTGATTCCACAATGACTTGTCGTCCATAGACATACTGATGGAAACGCTTACATCCGAACAGAATGGCGTACAGCTCCTTTTCGATTTGAGCGTAGTTGATTTCACAGTCTGTGAGAGATTTGGAAGCGTAGCCGATGGGTTTTCCTTCTTGCAGTAGCACTGCCCCTAGTCCATACTTTGACGCGTCCACCTGGAGTCTGAGCTCTTTGTTGGGGTCGTAGTAGGCAAGGATTGGTCCTGGTTCTCTCGTGATCAAGTCTTTCACTTTCTGGAAAGCGATGTCGTGTTGGTTGTCCCAGAGGAACTCACTGGACTGCTTTAGCAGCTGACGCAGGGGTGCATTAGCATTGGAGAGGCTGGGTGCGAACTTGGCTAAGTAGTTGACCATGCCAAGCACTGTTTCCAGCTCTGCTTGGTTCTTTGGTGGCTCCATTTCCTTTATGGCTGAGATCTTCTGCGGATCTGGCTTGATTCCATTCGCTGTGAGAAGATGCCCGAAGTAGCTGACCTCTGTAGCGCCGACTGTGCTCTTCTCGGGGTTGAGCCGGACTCCTCTCTCGCGGGACCTTTGCAGCATCGCGCTGAGGTTTCTGTCGTGTTCCTCTTTGGTTCGACCATAGACAAGGATGTCGTCCCACAATTGCCACGACTCCGTCGAGGCCTTCGTACACCTCGCCGATCTTTCGCTGAAACTCGTCTTGGGCTGAGATAATCCCAAAAGGCAGGCGACGGAACCTGTAGCGTCCAAACGGTGTGTTGAACGTTGTGAGCTTAGATGACTCTTCTGTGAGCTTGATAGCCCAGTAGCCTGATCTGGCGTCCATGACACTGAAGTAGCGTGCGCCCGCTAGCTTGTGTGTGATGCCATCTAGCGTCGGTAAGGGGTAATGGGGGCGTTTGATAGCCTTGTTCAAGTCTCTTGGGTCGAGACATACTCTGAGCTTGCCTGTCCGTGGTTTCTCCACCACCACTAACGCGTTGACCCAATCCGTCGGTTCTGTAACCTTGGTGACGATGTCAGATTGCTCCATGCTCTCCAACTCTTTCTTCAGACGGGCGCGGAGAGCAAGTGGAATCTTTCTCGGTGGGTAGATCACAGGGGTTGCGCTCTGGGTTAAGGTGAATGGTACATTCTCCTGGGAATAGTCCTATTCCTGTAAAAACATCAGCAAACTCCTTCATGACATTCTCTATCTCTACTGGTGCTGTCACTGATAAAACTAGCTTGATAAGGTCCATGTCTAAACATGCTTTAAGACCTAGCACTGCAGGTGCTCGAGTGTCAACAACGTAAAAGTCCAACATCATGTCCCTTTCCTTGTATTTGCATTTGAGAGTGCATGTGCCTTTTACTGGGAGCTGTTCACCACCATAACTAGTCAGTCTGCGCGTGGTGGGCTGTAGCTCACACTCAGATGTCAAGCTTCTGTACTTACTCAGAGGAATAATGTTTACTTGTGCACCAGTGTCTAGTTTGAATTTTAGCTCTGTGCCTTGTCTTCCTATCTCAATGTCAGCAAAGGCTTGCTCTGTCTCTGATATCTGACTTTTCTGTGTCACTGAATCAATAAACAGTTCATCAGCATTTGACTCTTTGATTGACATTTCATCTTCACTCACTGTATGTACTGTTTTTCCACGGTAAACTCTGCACACTTTTGCAAAGTGATTCCATTTTCCACATTTAGTACACTGTTTGCCTTTAGCTGGGCAATTCCCCTGTTCGCCATGCACTTTGTATCCACAATATCCACATGTTTTGGGGCGTTTGGAGTCTGTGTCGCTCTGTTTTGGAGTTCTGTCTCTCTCCGTTCTGAAACATGCTCTCTGGGCACTGGAGGTGTGCTTTGATGTCTGCCTGACTGCGTGCACTGCTTGTTCACGTGATGCGCTCATGCTGCCGCCTGAAATGGTTTTCATCTGAACCTGTGCTAGCTCGTGAGATCTGGCTATGTCGATAGCTTTGTCCAGCGTTAACTCTGATCCAACATTCAAAAGTTTCTCTCTCACTCGCGGTGATTGTATTCCAAATACAATACGGTCCCTGACCATCTCATCCTTGTTTGCATAATCACAGTCTTTCACAAGCAGACGCAGCTCAGTGACAAACTGTTCAAACGATTCACTAGCGCCTTGTACTTTCTCATGGAATTTGTACCTAGCGAAAATTGTATTGGTCTTTGGCAAAACATATGCTTCAAAACGATCGTAGTATGTTTTCAGTACCTTTGATTCAGCCTCGGTAAGTGTCCATGTGTTGTAAATGTCTCTCCCTTTTTCACCGATCCAGAGGAGCAGGTAGCTGCACTTTTCCTCTTCTCCTCTTTCCTTCAGAGGACCCGTGAACATCAGCTCCACATGCTGTTTGAACTTACGCCATGCATCGGGTAGATTTGTAGACCCCCAATCCATTCGAGGTGAAGGAACTCCAGCAAAATCCATCTTTTAGTCCTTTTACTCTGACACCATGTCTTGTTTTGTACGCTTTGTACAAAATAATAAAATGCAGGACGACAGGATATTTATAAACGTACCTCTTTATTAACTAGCTATAACGTGCATGTCCATGTGTCTCTGGCCATGATCATCTTAGAATGACCTCACCACCTGGGTGGTCTTAACCAATCATTGCACAGTATGATGCATCCAATTACAATTCAGTATGGTGACACATATGAATATTACAAACACGTTTTAGAAAATGTAGCAAATTTAATGAAAATGAAATATCTCAATTACATAACTATTCACACCGCTGAGTGACTCCCTGTTCACCCACGACTGTGTGGCCACGCATGACTTCAACACCGCCATTAAGTTCGCCGACAACACGACGATGGTAGGCCTGATCACCGGCGACGATGAGACAGCCTATAAGGAGGATGTCAGAGACCTGGCAGTGGGGTGTCAGGATAACTACCTCATCCTCAAGGTCAGCAAGCCAAAGGAGCTGATCGTGGACTACAGAAAACGGAGGGCCGAATCGACCCATACATCGACTGGGCTTTAGTGGAGCGGGTCGAGAGCTTAAAGTTCTTCGGTGCCCACATCACTAAGGACCTATCATGGTCCAAACACACCAACACAATCGTAAAGAGGGCACGACAATGCCTCTTCCCCTCAGGAGGCTGAAAAGATTTGGCATGGGCCCTCCGATCCTCAATTTTTTTTTTATATACAACTACACCATTGAGAGCATCTTGGCAAGCTGCATCACCACATAGTATGGCAACAGCTTGGCATCCGACCGTAATGCGGCACAGACGGTAGTGCGTAAGTACATCACTGGGGTCGAGCTCCCTGCCATCCAGGACCTCTATATCAGGCAGTGTCAGAGGAAAGCCCAAAAAACTGTCAAAGACTCCAGCTACCTTAGTCTTAGGCTGTTCTCTCTGCTACAGCACGGCAAGCGGTACAGGAGCGCCAGGTCTGGGACCAACCTACCCTGTTTACCTAGTCACTTTTACCCCTACCAGTCAGAAGTTTGGACACACCTACTCAAGGGTTTTTCTTTATTTCTACCTTGTAGAATAATAGTGAAGACATCAAAACTATGAAATAACACATATGGAATCATGTAGTGACCAAAAAAGTGTTAAACAAATCAAAATATATTTTATATTTGAGATTCTTCAAATAGCCACCCTTTGCCTTGATGACAGCTTCGCACAAATCCTTTTAAATCCTTTTCAATCCTTGTCTTATGAAGATAAATTGCCTGCTTTATATATACACAACCGGTATAGATATCATATATATGCTGGTAGTGTGTATATATATACACACCATAGCTAGGTAACGCGTTGGCTACCGGTAACCCAATTTGTTACATAACTTTCCTAAGATTGGCAGACTTGCTTTTAGCGCTAGCTAACTAACTACACTTTGTCTACAACCGTTCATCAAATCGGCTTAAATCTTTCTCGGCGACCGAGATAATTCATTTATACGTACCCATGTCAAAAGGCTCTCGCACAGTTCAACTCGATCCACAGAATCCAAGGTACTCATCGTAGCTAGTTCAATTAATCCACGTCGATCGCTCTTCTTTATCTGAAAATATGTCTAGACAGCCAGCTAGGCGAGATGAAATCAATAAGACCGAGATGTCTGATCAACTGGAAAACCAAAACACGAGGAATTGTTATACGTAAAAAGCTAGCTAATCAGTTTTCCGACCGGACGGATACGGTCCCACGCTCTTTTCATTTGCATAAATACATACAGCGTCGAAAGAAAATATTATTTAATCATAAACAGAGACGCTGAAACACACGTCTACCGGTCTCCCCTCTGTCAAGCCTTTTCCCACCCAGCTGGGATGGTCGTCACTAGTTACCATGGCCACAAAGTCATAAACCCCGCCTATTTCTACAATTTCTCTTCTTAAAATCTGATATAAACTTAACCCTAACCTTAACCACACTGATAACCTTATGCCTAAACCCTGAATTAAAACCAAAAAGCTAGTTTTTGTTTTCAGATTTTTTAACGATATAAACTATTTAGACTTTGTGTCTGTGCTATCTAGTGGAAACCAAAAATAATACCACTCTGTAGTAGGACCAGAACGGAAACCTCGAGCCTGAATAGGATCATCCGTCTTTATCAACGTTAGTAAATCCATAAAACCTCTAAAAGCAATCCAAGTCATCATAAGCATATATCAAGAAGTACAAAAAAATATATATAATTATTTATTTCATGAAAATGTGAATAAATACATTGGGTTGAATTTAGAGAAGGCAGTAATTGGGACGCCATGTATAGGTGGGCTGTGAAAAGGACCTTTCTAAGAATGCGGAAGTGGAGCAGCCAATTCCAATGGATCGTTCTTATTGTACTTCAGTGCAATGGATAGGTAACCATAACCTTCAGCATACTGCTAGCATTTTGCCGAACCCAAACCTTAATTAAGACCAAAAAGCACATTTTTGTTTTCGTTCATTTTTATGATATAGCCAATTTTGACTTTGTGGCTGTTCTATCTAATGGATAGGGTGATACTTTTCGCTTGTAAACATTTAACGTTACGCACCTGACCTTATTTAGCCCTGTTTCGTTCTTATTATCCGCATTGGCTATAGTTTAGCAATACGCCAGATATAGCCTAAGTCATATTTAGCTATAAACTCTGGCTCTGCGTTGAGTGGTTTGTGTTCTGTAGCTAGCTAACAGTAACGTTGCCTCACTGTAGCTAGCTATCTAGCTAGATAGGGGGAGTTGTGGCTGGATGTAGCTATGTGACTCATATTCTCTCTCTCTCTCTCTCTTTTCTAACCCAGTTCTGTAGGATATGATTAAGTGGGATGGATGAAAACAATGGATGTGGGGAGCTGGACTATTTGCTGCAAGATGAACACTCACTCATAGAGGGAGTCAGCAACCCTGTCCTGTTTGTGGTCGTTCTCAGTGTCACGTTCCTGTGTGGACTGGTGACTCTGCTCTGCAGGTCTAGTAATTATTGACATTCTTATGGGAATACATGGTGTTATGATGTTTTTGTAACCAGTTATTAACTTTTTTTTAAAATGTTTATTACTTTCCTAAATTATACATATAAGCTCAGCAAAAAAAGAAACGTCCCTTTTTCAGGACCCTGTCTTTCAAAGATAATATGTACAAAACCAAATAACTTCACAGATCTTCATTGTAAAGGGTTTAAACACTGTTTCCCATGCTTGTTCAATGAACCATAAACAATTAATGAACATGCACCTGTGGAACGGTCATTAAGACACTAAAAGCTTACAGACGGTAGGCAATTAAGGTCACAGTTATGAAAACTTAGGACACTAAAGAGGCCTTTCTACTGACTCTGAAAAACACCAAAAGAAAGATGCCCAGGGTCCCTGCTCATCTGCGTGAACGTGCCTTAGGCATGCTGCAAGGAGGCATGAGGACTGCAGATGTGGCCAAGGCAATAAATTGCAATGTCCGTACTGTGAGACGCCTAAGACAGCGCTACAGGGAGACAGAATGGACAGCTGATCGTCCTCGCAGTGGCAGACCACGTGTAACAACACCTGCACAGGATCAGTACATCCGAACATCACGCCTGCAGTACAGTTACAGGATGGCAACAACAACTGCCCGAGTTACACCAGGAACACACGAGTTACACCAGGAACGCACAATCCCTCCATCAGTGCTCAAACTGTCCGTAATAGGCTGAGAGAGGCTGGACTGAGGGCTTGTAGGCCTGTTGTAAGGCAGGTCCTCATCAGACATCACTGGCAACAACGTCGCCTATGGGCACAAACCCACTGTCGCTGGACCAGACAGGACTGGCAAAAAGTGCTCTTTACTGACGAGTCGCGGTTTTGTCTCATGGTCGGATTCGCGTTTATCATTGAAGGAATGAGCGTTACACCGAGGCCTGTACTCTGGAGCGGGATCGATTTGGAGGTGGAGGGTCTGTCATGGTCTGGGGCAGTGTATCACAGCATCACCGGACTGAGCTTGTTGTCATTGCAGGCAAACTCAGCACTGTGCGTTACAGGGAAGACATCCTCCTCCCTCATTTGGTACCCTTCCTGCAGGTTCATCCTGACATGACCCTCCAGCATTACAATGCCACCAGCCATACTGCTTGTTCTGTGTGTGATTTCCTGCAAGACAGGAATGTCAGTGTTCTGCCATGGCCAGCGAAGAGCCCGGATCTCAATCCCATTGAGCACGTCTGGGACCTGTTGGATCTGAGGGTGAGGGCTAGGGCCATTCCCCCCAGAAATGTCCGGGAACTTGCAGATGCCTTGGTGGAAGAGTGGGGTAACATCTCACAGCAAGAACTGGCAAATCTGGTGCAGTCCATGAGGAGGAGATGCACTGCAGTACTTAATGCAGCTGGTGGCCACACCAGATACTGACTGTTACTTTTGATTTTGACCCTCCCGTTTGTTCAGGGACACATTATTCAATTTCTGTGAGTCACGTCTGTGGAACTTGTTCAGTTTATGTCTCAGTTGTTGAATCTTGTTATGTTCATACAAATATTTACACATGTTAAGTTTGCTGAAAATAAACGCAGTTGACAGTGAGACGACGTTTCTTTTTTTTGCTGAGTTTATTTGTTTTCAACTGATATGCCAGTGAATGTTGTAGTTGGCAAGTTGTAGGTGTGTTTCTAATATCTGAACCTAAACATGTTTTTGATTCTCTTTCTGAAGAAATGAGCAGCATGACATCCACCCAGAGAGCCAGGAACATGTCCGTGCCGTCCGGCAGCAGCTGCAGTCCGAATCTCAGGTGAGAAGATCTGACACTGTAACTGTCCCTTGGCAGCTCCTTCCTTTGTACAGCGGGGTCATGTTCATTAGGCACCAAATGGAAGAAAATGTACTGATACAAAGAGGGACTAACTGGACTAGTTTAATCCATTTCAAAACGATTTCTGTTGTGTGCCCTAATGAACAGGACCCTGGTATTGTATCTCATTAGTTTCTCTTCCATGAAAGTATCATACCACACCCTTCGCTCCCTCCGTCCCTCAGGAAGGTGAACCAGCCGAGCCAAGGCAACAGTTCTATACAGACATGTCCTGTCCAGTGTGTCTACAGCAGGCTGTGCTGCCAGTGGAAACCAACTGTGGACATCTCTTCTGTGGTGAGTAGACTGAGAGGAACAAGGAATCAGAACCAGGCCATAGCAGAGTATGTGAGCGGAGCTGGAGTTGAGTGTGCCCAATTTGACTGGAGCGTGGATTGAGTTTCCCAAAGGCTGGAGCGTCGGCCTTCTCCCAAAGGCTGGAGCGTCGGCCTTCTCCCAAAGGCTGGAGCGTCGGCCTTCTCCCAAAGGCTGGAGCGTCGGCCTTCTCCCAAAGGCTGGAGCGTCGGCCTTCTCCCAAAGGCTGGAGCGTCGGCCTTCTCCCAAAGGCTGGAGCGTCGGCCTTCTCCCAAAGGCTGGAGCGTCGGCCTTCTCCCAAAGGCTGGAGCGTCGGCCTTCTCGCCCGCTCCAATTTTGCTCCAGTAGCGCTCACTTCACCAGCTCAGGGCGTGCCCGGCCCAGCATGCATTTGTAGTCTACTTGTGTGCTGCTATAGCCCCTTGCTTTAGCTACTGTCATCTAGTTAGCTAAATATTTTCATAAAGAAACTGATAAAACACACAGGTGAAAAATCAAGGTGAGTTACAAACAATGTTCCCTTTTTTTCGGCACTGAGCAAATTTCAGGTCTGCTGAGCGCAAACTTGAATGTTGTGAAAATCCTGTGCAACTGAGGCTGAACCCGTTTTAAGTTACAGTTTTAACAGTGGCCCAGTAGGCTACTGTGGCTATTTGATCATAATGTAGGCCTACCAGAGTGGCCTACCATCAAAAACAATCGAGAAAATGCATCCCATAACATTTTAACATGGAAATATATGTTCTATCATTCAGCCTACAGCAGCAGCCAATGTGTGGTGTTTAATGTAGCCCTATATATGGCAATGGTCAATTTGCGTATAGGCCTACTGCAGCTCTGATTGGTTATGCCGCACCAGTCTGTGTCGAGGACGGGCTGAGTCGTGCCTGTCAATGCAATAGAATCCTACACCGAAGCGTTCTGCCAAAAAGACAAAGACAAAATCTCTTGCATAGTTCGTTTTGTTTCGGTGTGTTTCATTGAAAGTGGCTAATATTGCGTTGATTCGATCCCACTTGCCACAGTAAAGGGAAACGTTGGTAGTGTTAACATGGAGAACTCTAGAACAGTGGTCACCAACCTTTCCTGAGTCCAGATCACTTTGAGTCAAAATGCAAGCCGAGATCTACCACTCAGATTTTTTAACATGACTTAAAAAACGTAAGCCTGTGCAACATTAACCAATGAAAAACAGTTATGTAGTAATGAGGTTTGTGTAGTAGGCTATAAGACCCACACATTATCACCGCATATTAGCTTTGCTTGAATTGCCCTGCCAATGCATTGTTATTTGGACCATTTTTAATTTGAAGTAGGCTATATGATCACACCGGTCATAGTTCTGTTGTGTTACTTGTGAAGCACAGCTGAGTGAGCAGACATTTTAAATCATTTGCTTTTCATACTGAACAAAAATATAAACGCAACATGCAACAATTTCAAAGACTCTACTGAGTTACAGTTCATATAAGGAAATCAGTCAATTGAAATACATTTGTTAGGCCCTAGTCTATGGATTTTACATGGCTAGGCAGGGGTGCAGCCATGGGTGGGCCTGGGAAGGCATAGGCCCACCCACTTGGCAGCCAGGTGAGCCAGGCCCAGCCAATCAGAATGAGTTTTTCCCCACAAAAGGGCTTTATTACAGACAGAAATACTCCACAGCATTTTCCCTGTGTCCAATGACCTTGAGCCTTCTTGGACTGGCACTTCTACTGTAAATCTATGGCAGCACCCAAGGGGGCTTGAACTGCCTAGGTCTCCCTGTAGATTCTGTGGTGACGTAGTGTCCCCATGAGTGACAGAACACTGAGCCAATCACGGTGCAAGTAGAGAACATTACCAACCCCTACGCTCCGTATTTTCTGCTGGCTGCCCCTCCACCAGAGAAAGCACTGAGCTAGGCTGAAACACCTGCATTTTGGAGCAGCTTTATTAACTCAAGGAGTTTATTTGTACATTGTTTTGTTTTTTTTGTTTTTTTTTGGGGGGGGGGGGGTGGATCAGCTTAATATTGCTGATAGATTGTATCTTCCATCAATGTAATTGTTTGCATCACTTCCAATCCCCCATGTTTTTTTATATATATACTCCTTTTTATTACTTTCCAACCCCGCCATCCTTTCCCTACTTGGGGTAAATTAGTGAACAACAATGCCCAGGCCTCTACTTCCGGTCTATACTTACTATCTACACCTTATTTGTACATTATTTGCAAACTGATATCTAACATGAATTAATGCCAAAATAACATGCAAAATAGGCCAATTATAATGTACTTTTTTTAAATGAGCACTTATTACAGTAACCATTCCTGTTGTTTATTAAAATACTTTTCATTCAAATCATTTGGTTTAGTTTCAATACTTCAAAACCAATTGGTAGATCCAGGTAGTCACAAAAATAGATGGGTGTTGGTTAAATAGTGATTTTAATGAATGGAGTGAATTTGGAGCGGGATTTTTCTTTCCTGTGACCGGTTTTTAGCGGCACGGTTGGAAAGCACATGGAGCGCCTGAGCAGAGTGCAAGCAACTCTCCATGAGTTTCGAGTGGGATTTCCAACCGCTCAACTCTGCTCACATACTCTGGTGTGCATAGAGTCAGTACAGGTAGGGTCAGTACAGGTAGGGTCAGTACAGGTAGGGTCAGTACAGGTAGGGTCAGTACAGGTGGGGTCAGTACAGATTGAGTCAGTACAGGTAGAGTCAGTACAGGTAGGGTCAGTACAGGTAGAGTCAGTACAGGTAGAGTCAGTACAGGTAGAATCAGTATAGATAGTCAGTATAGATAGAGTCAGTATAGATAGTCAGTATAGATAGTCAGTACAGGTAGAGTCAGTACAGGTAGAGTCAGTACAGGTAGAGTCAGTACAGGTAGAGTCAGTACAGGTAGAGTCAGTACAGGTAGAGTCAGTATAGATAGTCAGTACAGGTAGGGTCAGTACAGATAGTCAGTACAGATAGAGTCAGTATAGAGAGTCAGTATAGATAGTCAGTACAGGTAGAGTCAGTACAGGTAGAGTCAGTACAGGTAGAGTCAGTACAGGTAGAGTCAGTACAGGTAGAGTCAGTACAGGTAGAGTCAGTACAGGTAGAGTCAGTACAGGTAGAGTCAGTACAGGTAGAGTCAGTACAGGTAGAGTCAGTACAGGTAGAGTCAGTACAGGTAGAGTCAGTACAGGTAGAGTCAGTACAGGTAGAGTCAGTATAGATAGTCAGTACAGGTAGAGTCAGTATAGATAGTCAGTACAGGTAGAGTCCGTACAGGTAGAATCAGTATAGATAGTCAGTACAGGTAGAGTCAGTACAGGTAGAATCAGTATAGATAGTCAGTACAGGTAGAGTCAGTACAGGTAGAGTCAGTACAGATAGTCAGTACAGATAGTCAGTACAGGTAGAGTCAGTACAGGTAGAGTCAGTACAGGTAGAGTCAGTACAGATAGTCAGTACAGGTAGAGTCAGTACAGGTAGAGTCAGTATAGATAGAGTCAGTACAGGTAGGGTCAGTACAGATAGTCAGTACAGATAGAGTCAGTATAGATAGTCAGTACAGGTAGAGTCAGTATAGATAGTCAGTACAGGTAGAGTCAGTATAGATAGTCAGTACAGGTAGAGTCAGTATAGATAGTCAGTACAGGTAGAGTCAGTACAGGTAGAGTCAGTACAGGTAGAGTCAGTACAGGTAGAGTCAGTACAGGTAGAGTCAGTACAGATGGTCAGTACAGGTAGGGTCAGTACAGGTAGGGTCAGTACAGGTAGGGTCAGTATAGATAGTCAGTACAGGTAGAGTCAGTACAGGAACAAGGAATTAGAACCAGGCCAGCTATTGACTGATTTAAGCCATTGGATGATAGATCCATCTGGATATGATCAAGTTTTCCTGTATTTTGAAGGTTCTTGTGTAATTGCGTATTGGAGATATGGGACGTGGCTCGGTGCAATCAGTTGTCCCATCTGCAGACAAATGGTGAGACTAAATGCTGGTTACAACTTTTTCCTGTGCCTGCTTTCAACACATTTAGTTATCGTACACACCTAGTAATACAACTTATCCACACATTGTTAAAACATACAGTACCTTAACTATTCTTTTGGATTCTGAAATGAAATGAAAATAATATTTACAACAGAGTGTAGTAGTGCAGTTGTTCTCATTAACATCTCTCTCCTATGCGAACAGGTGACCCTGCTGTTCCCACTCTTCCATGAGCATCCCTCCCCTCAGCAGGTGCAGGATGGAACGGTTGAACCACTCCTCGTCCTCCGGGATCTCAATGACTACAACCGCAGGTTCTCAGGACAACCCAGATCTGTGAGTTTAATTTGCCACATCAGTATTTCTCTCATGCACTTAGAGAGAATTATTATTATTATTATTAGTGGATAAACTGAAAGAAGCACTGGATAAACCGAGAGAGAGTCTGCGCTGAATTGATTCCTTGAAATTTCCGTTCATTGAATTTAAATCATAGTTACTCACTCCCCATTCTGTGCTGTGATGTCATATTTAAACACTGCTGGTCCCAGATCTGTTTGCGCCGTCTCGCCAAACTGTATTGCGTTGCCAATGATCATAGGAGTTGGCAAGACGGCACGAACACATCTGGAATCCGACTAATGCTACTGCTTAAACACTGCCTTTTTAACTCCGCTGCTCTCCCCCGTCTCAGCTGATGGACCGGCTGCGTGACGTGCCCACGTTGCTGCGCCACCTCTCCAGGGAGATGTTCTCCGTAGGGGGCCTGTTCTGGATGTTCCGGATCCGTGTCCTGCTGTGTCTGATCGGGGCTCTGACCTACCTGGCCTCCCCTCTGGACTTGATCCCTGAGGCTCTGTTCGGCCTGCTAGGCTTCATGGACGACATCTTCCTCATCCTACTCCTCTTCATCTACATCTCCATCATGTATAGAGAGGTGGTGACCCAGAGACTGGCAGACTGATGTAGAGAGGTGGTGACCCAGAGACTGACAGACTGATGTAGAGAGGTGGTGACCCAGAGACTGACAGACTGATGTAGAGAGGTGGTGACCCAGAGACTGGCAGACTGATGTAGAGAGGTGGTGACCCAGAGACTGGCAGACTGATGTAGAGAGGTGGTGACCCAGAGACTGGCAGACTGATGTATAGAGAGGTGGTGACCCAGAGACTGGCAGACTGATGTATAGAGAGGTGGTGACCCAGAGACTGGCAGACTGATGTAGAGAGGTGGTGACCCAGAGACTGGCAGACTGATGTAGAGAGGTGTTGACCCAGAGACTGGCAGACTGATGTAGAGAGGTGGTGACCCAGAGACTGGCAGACTGATGTAGAGAGGTGTTGACCCAGAGACTGGCAGACTGATGTAGAGAGGTGTTGACCCAGAGACTGGCAGACTGATGTAGAGAGGTGGTGACCCAGAGACTGGCAGACTGATGTATAGAGAGGTGGTGACCCAGAGACTGACAGACTGATGTAGAGAGGTGGTGACCCAGAGACTGGCAGACTGATGTAGAGAGGTGGTGACCCAGAGACTGGCAGACTGATGTATAGAGAGGTGGTGACCCAGAGACTGGCAGACTGATGTAGAGAGGTGGTGACCCAGAGACTGGCAGACTGATGTAGAGAGGTGGTGACCCAGAGACTGGCAGACTGATGTATAGAGAGGTGGTGACCCAGAGACTGGCAGACTGATGTAGAGAGGTGTTGACCCAGAGACTGGCAGACTGATGTAGAGAGGTGTTGACCCAGAGACTGGCAGACTGATGTAGAGAGGTGTTGACCCAGAGACTGGCAGACTGATGTAGAGAGGTGGTGACCCAGAGACTGGCAGACTGATGTAGAGAGGTGGTGACCCAGAGACTGGCAGACTGATGTATAGAGAGGTGGTGACCCAGAGACTGGCAGACTGATGTATAGAGAGGTGGTGACCCAGAGACTGGCAGACTGATGTAGAGAGGTGGTGACCCAGAGACTGGCAGACTGATGTAGAGAGGTGTTGACCCAGAGACTGGCAGACTGATGTAGAGAGGTGTTGACCCAGAGACTGGCAGTGTGAATTAAAACTTTATTGTCCGCTCGACTGCACATAAATGGATTGTATAGGAACCAGGAGGACTAGATTAGACACAGTGCCAGGCCCAGTGGCCTATGATCGAATAGTTTCAGGTCAAAGGTAGTCCCCTGTAGCTCAGTTGGTAGAGCATGGCGTTTGCAACGCCAGGGTTGTGGGTTCGATTCCCACGGGGGGCCTGTATGAAGAAGAAGCAAAATGTATGCACTCACTAACTGTAAGTCGCTCTGGATAAGAGCGTCTGCTAAATGACTAAAATGTAAAGGCACTCGGTGAGGAGGGTGCTCTGTGTCTGTTGTTTTGGCCTGGAGTTCCACCATGCACAGGAGGGTGCTCTGTGTCTGTTGTTTTGGCCTGGAGTTCCACCATGCACAAGATTGGGGACTAGTTACTGTGTCTGCTGGCATCAAAATGTCTATGATTTGAGAGTCCTAAAGTTAATATTCAGATAAAAGTCACAATGTCAGCTTGTTTCATCAGTTGAGATGTAATCCTATTGAATCTAAAAAATATTCTGTTTGTCTGTGTGTGTGGAGAAATTGGCTAGTTACCAAGCGGCTGCTGGATTCAATCTTGTCTTTGTACAAATAGCTGTGCTGCCCTGGATCATTACTATGGCACATAAAATCAATCTGGAAAAAATATGTGACATGTTAAAGAGGCTATTATCTCATTATAATCTGATGTGTAAGGATTAATGTGAAATAATATTATTATTAATGAGGAAATAAAACCATTTAAACAAAAATAATTACCTTTGTTACAGATTACGATGATATTGTCTCTTTTAGCCCAAGGGCTAGTCTTCCAAGACTCCTTAAGAAATGTTTTTAATTACAGACATTTTGAAAAACAACAAAAGCAAAGTATAAGCAAAAAAAAACAACAAAGATCCACATTCCTCATGTTACCCCCAGACCCCACCACATTCCCATGACCTCATGTTACCCCCAGACCCCACCATTCCTATGACCTCATGTTACCCCCAGACCCCACCATTCCTATGACCTCATGTTACCCCCAGACCCCTATGACCTCATGTTAACCCCAGACCCCCCTCCCTCCACATACCTCATGTCATGGGATTTCAAATTTAATATTTGTCCCTCTACGCAAACCTCAGGTTTACGGTTGACGTGAGAAGAGTTCTGGCAGAGAGATAAAACTAGTGTCTGGGCATTTGTCCTGACACTTTTCATTATGAATGAAGTTCAGTGATGGTACATGAGAATTCTAGCCTGGGTACCAGTCTGATTCTTGCTGTCTTGTTTAGCCTGGGTACCAGTCTGTTTCTTGCTGTCTTGTTTAGCCTGGGTACCAGTCTGTTTCTTGCTGTCTTGTTTAGCCTGGGTACCAGTCTGTTTCTTGCTGTCTTGTTTAGCCTGGGTACCAGTCTGTTTCTTGCTGTCTTGTTTAGCCTGGGTACCAGTCTGTTTCTTGCTGTCTTGTTTAGCCTGGGTACCAGTCTGTTTCTTGCTGTCTTGTTTAGCCTGGGTACCAGTCTGTTTCTTGCTGTCTTGTTTGGCATGACAAGGCGTGCCATAAAGGCGTGAATACCTCTGAGAATTCTGGTTCTTATCAAATGGCGAATGGTGAATAGTTATGCATGCTCAAGTTTTCAGTTTTTTTTTGTGAATTCTTGTTTGTTTCACACAACAACAACAACAAAAAAATTGCATCTTCAAAATGGTAGGCATGTTGTGTAAATCAAATGATACAACCCCCCCCCAAAAAAATCCATTTCAATTCCAGGTTGTAAAGGCAACAAAGTAGGAAAAATGCCAAGGGGGGTGAATACTTTCGCAAGCCACTGTAGTGTGTGTGTGTGTGTGTGTGTTGGGGTGTCAGTCAGGATTTCCGTTAGCCGGTAATAACCGATTAAAATAAGTAAATAGATAAGCCGATGAATAAAGACCAATTATCTGGGAGGAGAAAAAAAAAATCCCATTGCGAAATAAATATTTTTCTTCATTTTCTTCTTCGTTTCAAACCTGAACGTTTTCCTTCATATTATGAGGCATGTCTTACCCTTGCTTCAAAGGACCCTAGCCAAAATCAGACCATGTCCATGGAGGAAATTATTTTATATTAACTTTCTTTCATTGTCCAGTAGCCGAAGGCACAATCCTAGTCATGTTAGCAACCCATGCTAGTTGTTGCGTGTAAGATCTCCCCTCTTTCAAAATTTCTAACAGATATTTTCATCTCTGTCGCTGACAACAGTGTTTTCCTGCTAATTGCATTATGGGACGAACATTCACCCGTAGACAGCTACCAGCAATGACAATGCGGGGAATCCTAGGTGGCTCATTTCAGCTCGTTTCCTCTTGTTCTTCATACCATGTCTTGTTGTGACTGATGTCACGTCAATGCTAATATGGCAACAAAAAAAAATGCTAGCTAGCTAACCGACAACTGTAACCATGTATTTGAGGCAACAAGTGCTCATTGTGCAAATTTATTCATGTTTTCGATAAACATTGTTGACGAAATTTAGTTTACGTGTTGTCAACAATCTAAGCCAACCCCATCTCTTTTGCCCCATAGTTGCACATGCGCCTGTTTTGTTGCTAAACAACCAACCCGTCTGTAGCATCTGAGGATTGGTATACTCTTAGGGCTGGTTTCCCAGACACAGATTAAAACTAGTCCTAGACTAAAATGCAATTTCAATTGAGATTCTTTATTAAGCATTCTTTTTAGTCCAGGAATATGCTTAATCTGTGTCCGGGAAACTGGCCCCTAGAGTTCCAGGTTATTGTTATGGAAAGGTTCCGGATCGAAGGGCAGAGAGCCAGACTTGCACAATGCTGTGTCTCAACAACAGCGGCAACATATTTTTAGGCCTCATTAAAAATGTATTAAGATCTATCATTATGTATCTCTTTTAAGAGGTAAGGTTTCCTTGAGAATATTTACCTCTTTATGGGGGTGTCATATCATAGTGTGTGCGTCTGTCTGGAACCTGCACCCCAAACGCCACCACTTCCACCTCTGGGTAAGACGTGTGTGTGTGTCCCCTGTATATCTGGGCCCAGCCAGGCCGTTCATGTTTCAAGGGCAGAGCAGATTACAGTAACACCACCTCTTATCCTCTTATTGTTGTTGTTAGATCTGTTGTTGAGGTGACCTCCTTCAGTGTGGACTATTCTGGGTTGATCTAAGAAACAAGGAGAGAGTTAAAAGATTGTATAAAAGTACAACTGTTGACCCAGAAGGGACACATTGACACTAAAGGGAAGTTTACTCAATGAACTGCAGTGTTTATCTTCATGACAACACTCTTTTGACTTTCCTTGTATCTATGTGCGGGTGTTCAGGTGAACTAAATTCAAATAACTTGTACCATTTTTAAGACTACGACAAAGTATCCTAAAGTCATCTCCCGTCTGGATTACTGCAACTCGCTGTTGGCTGGGCTCCCTGCCTGTGCCATTAAACCCCTACAACTCATCCAGAATGCCGCAGCCCGTCTGGTGTTCAACCTTCCCAAGTTCTCTCACGTCACCCCGCTCCTCCGCACACTCCACTGGCTTCCAGTTGAAGCTCGCATCTAAAACAAGACCATGGTGCTTGCCTATGGAGCTGTGAGGGGAACGGCACCTCCGTACCTTCAGGCTCTGATCAGTCCCTACACCCAAACGAGGGCATTGCGTTCATCCACCTCTGGCCTGCTGGCCCCCCCCTACCTCTGCAGAAGCATAGTTCCCGCTCAGCCCAGTCAAAACTGTTCGCTACTCTGGCACCCCAATGGTGGAACAAGCTCCCTCACGACGCCAGGACAGCGGAGTCACTCACCACCTTCCGGAGACATTTGAAACTCCACCTCTTTAAGGAATACCTGGGATAGGATAAAGTAATCCTTCTACCCCCCCTAAAAAAAAAAAAAAAAAAAAAAAAAAAAAGTATATATAAAGTGGTTATCCCACTGGCTATAGGGTGAGTGCACCTATTTGTAAGTCGCTCTGGATAAGAGCGTCTGCTAAATGACGTAAATGTAAAAATTTAATTGTGATCCTACGATACTGTGTTGTAATTGTATATGAACACCAGTGGGCAGCATAGGCCAATGTAAAAGAAGAGACCAGATGCATGAAAGATGTTTCAAATACCTTGCTGGCTTCTTTTTATATATATATATTATTATTTTTATTTAACCTTTATTTAACTAGGCAAGTCAGTTAAGAACAAATTATTAATTACAATGACGGCCTCTAATGCATTATATCCTTTCCTATAGCCATGTTTCCCCAGCTTAGAGTTGTGTTTTCTGCTTCAAGGTGAGTCATTTGATCGTTATTTTTCCATATTCACACAACTAACTGGAATTCTGCGTTACATCCTCCCTCTATATTTAAACTAATAAAAATAAGTTTACCACCAAGATGAGGTAAAAAATACTACGTAGGACCCTCCATGAACCTGTGACCTGCACCTGACCTCTGGTCCATGAGACAACCTGACCTCTGTAACCCCAGAATGAACCATGTTCCCGTTACCCCCTTCCTGGTAGTCACAAAGGGGGGGAATGTCTACAGAACCACCGGATTCTGACCTTGATTTAATTCCCTCATAATTCCACCAACTTTAGACATGAGGAAACGGTGACTACGATCTAGAAGCCGGTTGGTTCTAAGTGGAAAAAGCATCTACTTAATTTTTTTCCCCCGATTTATATCAATAAAACCATTCTCCATGCACTGTAATTTACAAATTGATAAGAGCTATTGATAAGCGTTAGGTAAATGAGTAAGCCGTTTGAATAAGGGAATGGTAAATATAAAATACCTATTTTACCTCATGATCTGTGGAGAAAAATGTGAAACCAGTCATATGGCAGCAAACTGAAGCATATCAACATATCACGGTAGCCACCATCAGTTATATCCACGTACATTTATAACTTTCACTTTAGCGTTAGTTTCCTTACATTTGACATTACTTTTCTCCGTCACGTTTCTGTGGATGTTCCAGAGGATCGCTAGCAATAGTGAATAATATTAGGCTAACGTATTAAAAGTTGTGCGATAATTTTGGGACATGTAGCCGTGTTTGAATCAATATGGAACGCAGACCACACGTAGCAGTTTAAACCTGGAGCCTGGCGCACGGTTCACCATGACTGGACCGTTGTCAGCTGAAATATGACTGGTTTCACATTGTCTCCAGCGTAAAATAAGGTAAAATAGATCTAAAACAATTGTCATTTATACTTACAATTACCTTATCGAAACGGATTACTCATTTACCCAGCTCTCAATAGCTCTTATCAATTTGTAAATTACAGTGCATGGAGAATGGTGTTATGTCTATCGGGGAAAGTAGATGCTTTTCCCACCTGGAACCGGCAGTTTCTCTCGACCTTATTCATAGTTTTCTCACACCGTACAGGTGGTGGGATGAGAAGGGAATTCAGTTAGAATCTGCAGACACACCTCCACCACGCCTTCATTTCTTTCATCTCCACCGCAAACGAATAGTTGGTGAAGAGCATGCTATTCTCATGCTTCAATTCAAGGTCAGAATACACCTAGAGAGAGAAGGGAGTGCCTTCAGAAAGTATCCACACTCCTTCACTTTTTCCACATTTTGTTGTGATTAAAATTGAGATGTCGTGTCACTGGCCTACACAAAATGCCCCGTAATGTCAAAGTGGAATTATATTTTTAGAAATGTTTACAAATTAATTAAAAATGTCAAGCTGAAATGTCTTGAGTCAATATGTATTCAACCCCTTTGTTATGGCAAGCGTAAATAAGTTCAGGAGTAAACATTTACTTAACAAGTCACATAATAAGTTCCATAGACTCACTCTGTGTGCCGTAATAGTGTTTAACATGATTTTGGAATAACTACCTCATCTCTGTACCCCACACATGCAATTATCCACTCAGGGATTTCACCATGAGGCCAATGGTGACTTTAAACAGTTACAGAGTTTGTTTGTGATAGAACTGAGGATGGATCAATAGCATTGTATGTAGTTACTCCACAATACTAACCTTAATGATCGAATGAAGAGAAGGAAGCCTGTACAGAATAAACATATTCCAAATCATGCATCCTGTTTGCAACAAGGCACTAAAGTAAAACTGCAAAAATGTGGCAAATAAATTAACTTTATGTCCTGAATACAAAGCCTTATGTTTGGGGCAAATCCAACACAACACATCACTTATACAACTGTTCATATTTTCCAGGATGGTGGTGGTTGCATCATGTTATGGGTATGCTTGTCATCGGCAAGGACTAGGGAGTTTTATAGGATAAAAAGAAATGGAACAGAGCTAAGCACAGGCAAAATTCTACAGGAATACCTGGTTCAGTCTGCTTTCCACCAGACACTCTGAGACGAATTCACCTTTCATCAGGACAATAGCAAATATACAGTACACTGGAGTTGCTTACCAAGACAACATTGAATGTTCCTGAGTGGCCTAGTTACAGTTTTGACTTAAATCGGTTTGAAAATCTATGACAAGACTTGAAAATGGCTGTCTAGCAATGATCAACAACCAACTTGACAGAGCTTGAAGAATTTTAAAAAAGAATAATGTGCAAATATAGTACAATCCAGGTGTGCAAAGCTCTTAGAGACTTACCCAGAAAGACTCACAGCTGTAATCGCTGCCAAAGGTGCTTCTAACATGTATTGACTCAGGGGTGTGAATACTTATGTAAATGAGATATGTATTTATGTATTTCAATTTCAATAAAGTTGCTGAAATTTCTAACAACATGTTTTCACTTTGTCATTATGGGGTATTGTGTGTACATGGGTGAGAAAAATATTTAATATATTTTGAATTCAGGCTGTAACACAACAAAATGTGGAATAAGTCAAGGGGTATGAATACTTTTCTGAAGGCACATTAACGCTCTCTTAACTAAGCCTCCTGTAGCTCAGTTGGTAGAGCATGGCGCTTGCAACGCCAGGGTTGTGGGTTCGATTCCCACGGAGGGGCCAGTATGAAACATTTATGCACTCACTAACTGTAAGTCGCTCTGGATAAGAGCGTCTGCTAAATGACTAAAAATAAAAAGTAAATGAATTCCCCCCTGAGGGGTTAAGGTGATAAGTGACATACCTCACAATGTGTAATGAATTATCCTTCATTTCTACATCAGCTCACTACATCTAATAAAAAAACTGAGAGAGGAAATCACTCGGCATACATCTTATATTGACTATGAATAGTTACTCAGAAATGTGCTGGTTGGCTGTGACAAATAACTGTCATAGCTTAGCCCTGCGTCAGTAGCCTGTGTTCCACAAGCATGGGCCGTTAGTCATCATCAATAAGCGTATTAAGCTATCACGTATTAACACTCACACACATGAGTGGCGCAGTGGTCTAAGGCACTGTGCCACTAGAGATCCTGGTTCGAATCCAGGCTCTGTTGTAGCCGGCCGCGACCGGGAGACCCATGGGGTGGCGCGCAATTGGCCCAGCGTCGTCCAGGGTAGGGGAGGGAATGGCCGGCAGGGATGTAGCTCAGTTGGTAGAGCATGGCGTTTGCAACGCCAGGGTTGTGGGTTCGATTCCCACAGGGGGCCAGTATGAAAAAAAAATGTATGCACTCACTAACTGTAAGTCGCTCTGGATAAGAGCGTCTGCTAAAATGACTAAAATGTAAATGTAAAAAATTGTGCAAAGCTGTCATCAAGACAAAGGTTGGATATTTAAAGAATCTCAAATATAAAATATGTGGGTTACTACATGATTCCATATGTGTTATTTCATAGTTTTGATGTCTTCACTATTATTCTACAATGTACAAAATAAAGAAAAAAAAACTTGAATGAGTAGGTGCGGCCAAAATTTTGACTGGTAGCGTATATATATTTTGAATTAAATATCCTCGGAATGTTAACTAAAATGTTTTGACAACCATCACAGAACATTCCTTAAAATATTTCCAGGTAATGTGAGAGTTCCCAGAACATTAGTTCGTTTGTGGCAAATATTCTCATATCACAAAAACAAACATTTTACATACAGCCGTGGTCAAAAGTTTGGAGAATGACACAAGTATTGGTCTTCACAAAGTTCGCTGCTTCAGTGTTATGAGATATCTTTGTCAGATGTTACTATGGTATACTGAAGTATAATTACAAGCATTCCATAAGTGTCAAAGGCTTTTATTGACAATTACATTAAGTTTATGCAAAGAGTCAATATTTGCAGTGTTGACCCTTCTTTTTCAAGACCTCTGCAATCCGCCCTGGCATGCTGTCAATTAACTTCTGGGCCACATCCTGACTGATGGCAGCCCATTCTTGCATAATCAATGCTTGGAGTTTGTCAGATTTATTTTTATTTTTATATACATTACATCTGGATAGACAGTACTTAAACACATACAGTATACATTATATATTGTGTTTTCAGTCATAACTATTATAGAACATTACCTTTTAACCCCACCCCTCAGCCACTCTCAGTCCATCCCACCTATCACCTTTACTCCACCCCTCAGCTACTCTCAGTCCATCCCACCTATCACCCTAACCCCACCCCTCAGCCACTCTCAGTCCATCCCACCTATCACCCTAACCCCACCCCTCAGCTACTCTCAGTCCATCCCACCTATCACCCTAACCCCACCCCTCAGCTACTCTCAGTCCATCCCACCTATCACCCTAACCCCACCCCTCAGCTACTCTCAGTCCATCCCACCTATCACCCTAACCCCACCCCTCAGCTACCCTCAGTCCATCCCACCTATCACCCTAACCCCACCCCTCAGCTACTCTCAGTCCATCCCACCTATCACCCCTAACCCCACCCCTCAGCTACCCTCAGTCCATCCCACCTATCACCCTAACCCCACCCCTCAGCTACTCTCAGTCCATCCCACCTATCACCCTAACCCCACCCCTCAGCCACTCTCAGTCCATCCCACCTATCACCCTAACCCCACCCCTCAGCTACTCTCAGTCCATCCCACCTATCTCTGTAAACCACCCTCTTATGATTTCCATGTGCCATATATTTTCCAACTGTTCTGTGATGTTTCACATGAATTCTGAACCTTTCTAATCGCGTAGTATCAACAAATTGTAAGTTGAAGTTGAATATTTTTTACTAAAAGTATTATTATATTGTTGATTGATTGACTATGGCTTTCCAAATCTCCCAATAGTGCTATTTTTAGTGTTCATTTTAGGTAAATGTTGTGATTTTTCAGCCATTCCTGAACCTGTGACGAGAATCAAGCTACATAGGGGCAATACCAGAATAAATGATCTAGTGATTCTGTGTCTTCACAGCAAAATCTACAGAGCTGAGATCGTTTTATTCCCAGCATACATATCATTCAGTTGGTGGCAAGAATTTTGTGTAATAATTGTAATTATATAATCAAGCGTTGTTTTGTGTATCATGTGCCATGGAATTGGCACATCGACAATCTCTCATCGACAATCTCTTCCCAACTATTTTGCAACCTGTATGGTGCCACTGTCAACATCTCCTGAGTGGCGCAGTGGTCTAAGGCATTGCATCGCAGTGCTAGCTGTGCCACTAGAGATCCTGGTTCGAATCCAGGCTCTGTCGTAGCCGGCCGTGACCGGGAGACCCATGGGGCGGCGCACAATTGGCCCAGCGTCGTCCAGGGTAGGGGAGAGAATGGCCGGCAGGGATGTAGCTCAGTTGATAGAGCATGGTGTTTGCAACGCCAGGGTTGTGGGTTCGATTCCCACAGGGGGTATGAAAAAAATTAATAATGTAAGTCGCTCTGGATAAGAGCGTCTGCTAAATGACGTAAATGTAAATGTATTTAGTTTCCCAAATGAAACTGGTTTATTTTTCTATTGATGACGATTTTTTTGAAGCCAATTTTGGTCTTTAATGACAAACCAGTTCCCTACCTTCTCCTTCTCCACTTGCCTCCTCCATTTTTGCGATAATGTTGCAGTCAGTTTGTTGTAATTTTGGATAGAGCAAACATTTCCATATATTTTGTTAACTGCACATGTGACATAACTCCACCTTTCTTATTCATAAAATCATTAACACAGATAATTCGTTATAAAAAAAATAAAAAAAATTTTTTTTAGTATATTTGAGTTTAATGATAATATTTGTTGTAATATTTGTTCTGTCTTTTCTGGGGGATGAAACTGGAATTGCAACCAGCTTTGTATGGCTTGTTTTAGAAAGGGCGATATTTTGAAAATGGTTCCATTTTCAATGAACTGAAAGTGAGAGGTTGTAGTGTCTAATCTACTGGAGAACCAGTTCGGGTCTAAGTGTAACTTTTGTATGACTGATTATTTTAGTGAGAGGTTTAATGCTTTAATATTTAATAATCTTTGCCTCCCAAACTCATATTCATTATGTAAATGAACACGTTTCATTTTGTCTGGCTTTAATCATACAAAACCATATTTTGTACACCTCATATGTTAATAATCTGCACATTATTTCATTGAACAGAATTTAATCATACAAACAAAAACATATTCACATACATATTCTGCACATGTGGGGTTTGAACCTGCAATGTTTGGTTCCTAAGTCAAGTCTTCTATCCTCTGCGCCACCAGGGAAGGTCTCTTACATCTACTTTTTTCAGTATATAGCCATTGCAGTATGGTTGCCATGGCAGTATGGTTGCTATGGCAGTATGGTTGCCATGGCAGTACGGTCAATTTGGAATTCCATGCTTCCTTTTTAACCTTCTTAGACATAACTGACCCCAGGGAAATACTGGTAACTGGGCTATTCACCATCACTTCACCCATCCTCTTTATATGCTGCGTACTTCTGGGCCCATATTTACAAGGTATCCAAGACTATAAATGCTGATCTACAATCCCTTTTGCTTTTCAGATCATAAAAAATAAGACAGGGGCGCCATGTCAAGCGTCTCAAAGTAGGAATTATATCATTTTTACACGTTTTATTTTTTATAGTTATTCTCAATTCTGTATATCTGACTGGATTTATAAATCTGGATGACATAAAGACATTTTAGTAGAGTGTATCTGATCCTAAATTTAACCATTGTATTTTTTCAAATGAAAAATGGTTGAAGAACATATGGAATTGAACCTGCAAACATCAGACCTGCAACCAGATCATGATCCTCTGCACCACCAGATCATGATCCTCTGCACCACCAGATCATGATCCTCTGCACCACCAGATCATGATCCTCTGCACCACCAGTGGGTATCTGTGGCCTTGTGTTTTTTAAAAAATCTGGATATATTGAAGCAACATCTCAAGACATCAGTCAGGAAGTTAAAGCTTGGTCGCAAATGGGTCTTCCAAATGGACAATGACCCCAAGCATACTTCCAAAGTTGTGGCAAAATGGCTTAAGGACAACAAAGTCAAGGTATTGGAGTGGTCATCACAAAGCCCTGACCTAAATCCTATAGAAAATGTGTGGGCAGAACTGAAAAAGCGTGTGCGAGCAAGGAGGCCTACAAACCTGACTCAGTTACACCAGCTCTGTCAGGAGGAATGGGCCAAAATTCACCCAACTTATTGTGGGAAGGTTGTGGAAGGCTACCCGAAACGTTTGACCCAAGTTAAACAATTTAAAGGCAATGCTACCAAATACTAATTGAGTGTATGTAAACATCTGACCCACTGGGAATGTGATGAAAGAAATACCTGAGAATAAATAATTCTCTCTACTATTATTCTGACATTTCACATTCTTAAAATAAAGTGGTGATCCTAACTGACCTAAGACAGGGAATTTTTACAAGGATTAAATGTCAGGAATTGTGAAAAACTGAGTTTAAATGTATTTGGCTAAGGTGTATTTAAACGTCCGACTTCAACTGTACATAAGAAACTCAAAATCTCCATCTTGGGTAAAGAGGAAGACCTAGAAGGCAGAATAACTTTCCCTAAATGTATCCATAATGGAAACACAATTCTGGGTGGGGAACGACCAATGGATGGGTTTCTATTCTGTGTGTGTCCTTTTGTAGCATGTGTGTTTCTTGGAGCATGGCAACAACATGTCAACATGTTTCTGGCTAGGATATCAAGACAGCTGGAACGTTTAATAGGACAGTTTAAGGCCATTCAAATTCCAAGAGAGAATAGCTAGTATTGCCTTTAAAAAAACAAAACAATGTATTATAAATGATGTAGTTGTTATCTTTAGTGTTGTTATAGATGTGAAACTAAAAGCAGGACGCACAGAATTTTCAAAATGTTCTTTGATTATGTGTTAATGCTCCAAATTCATATGATATTTTTGATTCTCTGAACAGCATATTGTTGTAATTAACTGAATTCCATATAGTTATTGGGACAGACATGAATGCCGTTTTGGACAAGTGGGACAAATCTAATAAGACCAACTACAATCCACACGCTACCAAGGCTCTCCAGCATATACTCTCTGATTACAACATCATTGATGCCTGGCGAGCACGTAATCCTAAAGCAAAATAGTAAATTTTTTACTCAAACAGGCATAAATCTGTTTATCTCTTTTATATCTGTTTAAAATCTCACGAATAAATGTTATACTATTATTTACGCCTCTATTTTCTCTAATTAAGAACATTTTAATTCAACAGAAGAGCTTTTCTGACCACCATGCTTACTACCGCCAACTTCAAAGAGGCTCAAGATGACATTTCAGATTTGGAAATATTGTTAACTGTGTTAGAGCGTTTGCAACAAACACTCTTTTTCAGACTAGGTAGCTGTTACTCTTTCCAAAGTCAAAGACAGAACTTAATTTATTGATAAGACAGAGGGCAGAATTTGCCATCCATCGAGTAAGACTCAACCATTACTTCCATGGTCCCAGTCGTTTACTGGCCAACAAGCTATGAAATAATGATAAATTAGCAACTATTGAATCTGAAACAGAGGAATTACTATTAGAACCCAAATTAATCAAAGAATCTCCCGCTTCTATAAATAACTGTACACATCTGATTGTAAATCCACACCAAGCAAGACTAAGTCCTTTCTAAAATAAGTAATAACTCCTCTTCTCTCAACAGAGGAAGCCGGCTCGCTGGGAGCCCAAATCTCTCTCAATGAACTCAAAAGGGCATTGAATAGCATGAATAAAGACAAATCATAAAAAATCGTAGGGTTAGATCAGCTTTAATATTGCAGATAGATTGTAACTTCCATCAATGTAATTGTCTGCATCACTTCCAATCCCCCATTTGTTTTTTTCCTCGCATATATGTATATATATATATATATATATATATATATATATACACACACACATACAGTGGGGAGAACAAGTATCTGATACACTGCCGATTTTGCAGGTTTTCCTAATTACAAAGCATGTAGAGGTCGGTCATTTTTATCATAGGTACACTTCAACTGTGAGAGACGGAATCAAAAATCCAGAAAATCACATTGTATGATTTTTAAGTAATTAATTTGCATTTTAATGCATGACATAAGTATTTGATACAGAAAAGCAGAACTTAATATTTGGTACAGAAACCTTTGTTTGCAATTACAGAGATCATACGTTTCCTGTAGGTCTTGACCAGGTTTGCACACACTGCAGCAGGGATTTTGGCCCACTCCTCCATACAGACCTTCTCCTATGCTTAAAGTACTTTGTTTCCTCCTTCAAAATATAATTTGGTGAATCATGGGTGACTCCGTCATTTGTAACCAGTTTCAGTAAATAATTTTTGGTAGCATTCCTATGTTGAAGATTAAAAAATAATTTATTAATATTTAAAACAGTATTATATAATCTCCCACACTAATAATAGAGTCTTGAATTGCTTGCAGGGTTGATAATTTATTATAAATATTGTCAAAGAAGTGTGGATCATCATTATTTGGTCCGTAAAAGTTAATGAGCCATATCTGTTTATGGTCCAATAACATATTTAAAATAATCCATCTACCTTGCGTATCTGTTTGGACAATTTGCACATTCGGATCGAAATTACTGTTAATTAATATCATCACCCCTTTTGAGTTTCTTTGCCCATGGGAGAAGTATATTTCGCCCCCCCCATTCCTTTTTCCATCAACTTCATTTGTTATTATTATCATTAGTTATTATCAGCTAAGCCATTACAATTATAACTGGCTATACTTATTTCACCACATACCATAATGAGATACAAGTTTCAAATCAATTTATCATTATATATGTTTGTAAATTTACCAATAAAAAATACCATATTGATTGAGTGTCCATATAGCTGTACCATGATATTTGCATTGCTACTAAGTAACCCTCCAATTGTTCTCCACTAATTCTCCCGCTAAAGCCCCTCCCCATCCCAAGTTGGGCCGTCATCCCAGTGATCAGCATCCCACCCCCGTCCCTCCGTATCCCTAAGGCCCCGAGAGGCCAGGACCCATCCATCGAAAACAGCACACAGTGCCACCCACAAAACAGAAGCAGGTCAACCGCCAAAGGCATTTCCAATGCTGTCACCTCAATATATACAGTGGGGAAAAAAAGTATTTAGTCAGCCACCAACTGTGCAAGTTCTCCCACTTAAAAAGATGATAGAGGCCTGTAATTTCCATCATAGGTACACGTCAACTATGACAGACAAAATGAGATTTTTTTTTCCAGAAAATCACATTGTAGGATTTTTAATGAATTTATTTGCAAATTATGGTGGAAAACAAGTATTTGGTCAATAACAAAAGTTACTCAATACTTTGTTATATACCCTTTGTTGGCAATGACACAGGTCAAACGTTTTCTGTAAGTCTTCACAAGGTTTTCACACACTGTTGCTGGTATTTTGGCCCATTCCTCCATGCAGATCTCCTCTAGAGCAGTGATGTTTTGGGGATGTCGCTGGGCAACACGGACTTTCAACTCCCCTCCAAAGATTTTCTATGGGGTTGAGATCTGGAGACTGGCTAGGCCACTCCAGGACCTTGAAATGCTTCTTACGAAGCCACTCCTTCGTTGCCCGGGCAGTGTGTTTGGGATCATTGTCATGCTGAAAGACCCAGCCACGTTCCATCTTCAATGCCCTTGCTGATGGAAGGAGGTTTTCACTCAAAATCTCACGATACATGGCCCCATTCATTCTTTCCTTTACACGGATCAGTCGTCCTGGTCCCTTTGCAGAAAAAACAGCCCCAAAGCATGATGTTTCCACCCCGATGCTTCACAGTAGGTATGGTGTTCTTTGGATGCAACTCAGCATTCTTTGTCCTCCAAACACGATGAGTTGAGTTTTTACCAAAAAGTTATATTTTGGTTTCATCTGACCATATGACATTCTCCCAATCCTCTTCTGGATCATCCAAATGCACACTAGCAAACTTCAGACGGGCCTGGACATGTACTGGCTTAAGCAGGGGGACACGTCTGGCACTGCAGGATTTGAGTCCCTGGCGGCGTAGTGTGTTACTGATGGTAGGCTTTGTTACCTTGGTCCCAGCTCTCTGCAGGTCATTCACTAGGTCCCCCCATGTGGTTCTGGGATTTTTGCTCACCGTTCTTGTGATAATTTTGACCCCATGGGGTGAGATCTTGCGTGGAGCCCCAGATCGAGGGAGATTATCAGTGGTCTTGTATGTCTTCCATTTCCTAATAATTGCTCCCACAGTTGATTTCTTCAAACCAAGCTGCTTACCTATTGCAGATTCAGTCTTCCCAGCCTGGTGCAGGTCTACAATTTTGTTTCTGGTGTCCTTTGACAGCTCTTTGGTCTTGACCATGGTGGAGTTTGGAGTGCGACTGTTTGAGGTTGTGGACAGGTGTCTTTTATACTGATAACAAGTTCAAACAGGTGCCATTAATACAGGTAACGAGTGGAGGACAGAGGAGCCTCTTAAAGAAGAAGTTACAGGTCTGTGAGAGCCAGAAATCTTGCTTGTTTGTAGGTGACCAAATACTTTTTTTCCACCATAATTTGCAAATAAATTCATTAAAAATCCTACAATGTGATTTTCTGGATAATTTTTTCTCAATTTGTCTGTCATAGTTGACGTGTACCTATGATGAAAATTACAGGCCTCTCTCAACTTTTTAAGTGGGAGAACTTGCACAACTGGTGGCTGACTAAATACTTTTTTCCCCCCACTGTATAATTTGTTTTGTGTTATTATCCTGATTTAATGTTTTTACCCTCGAATATATGAAGTGCTAATATTTAGTCTACTTTACTGATATTGAATATTATGTTTTTATCTTGAGGTGATTTGTACCGCTGTGTATTCAATACGCCATCTTGTCTACCGGAAGTATCATCTCTGCTCTAGAGCGGCTCCATACCAAACTTTACAAGCATTTCACCCCCATCCTAAATTGGTTTAGACATGATTCTTCTGCCCCCCTGGCTGAGTATAGAGATAAATATGGTGTGCTTTATTGCCCTGGAAGAGGTGGTCTTCACTGATATGTCCCTTAAACAATGTAAAATACGCTCTGGTCCTATTATTACTCACACAATTTATATTTGGCGCAAAATTGAAAAACAATGTAAGTGGGAATCAAAATGGCGTGCCCCTACTCCAATATTTCACAATAATGCCCTTGCGATCTGGAGGGCGACCTTTTGCATCCTCCCAATGGTCCAAATGTGGAATCCATACCCTTGCCGATATCATGGACAGTAATGGTTTGAGAACATTCCAAGATTGTAAAGATACTTACACATTATCAGGCTACTCCTTTGTTCTATACTTACAACATAGGTCAGCTATGCGAGTCCGTTGGGAAACCCAACAACTGAACCATTCAATGATGGGATTTATAAATAAATTATCTAGGCTCCTGAAAGGACTGATCTCTATAATATATAAACAACTTTTGGAAAGCTCGTAATCTGAGCTAGCCATTAAAACGTCTTAAGCTGACAGTCCCCGAAATCGGGCACTAGAATTACACAAACAAAATGTGACAAACATGACTTATTTGATTGATTTCCCACCATTTTATAAGTCAGAAGACAGCCATCCAGACCTTCCTAGGACCATGTAAAGGTCCTCTGTCTAATAAACGTGTATTTGCCTCCCTCTGGTGGTCAGCTGCATCATTACATCCATTTATATCACTTCACTGCAACGTTACCTCAAAGGGGCGGTCCTTAGAATACCATTTATCCAGCTCGACTGCTACGCGGCACAGACGTGGCAAAGCAATCGCTGAATTTTTCTCGAGCAGGCGGATCTAAATACATAACTTTCATAGCTCTACGATAAAGAATGCGACCTACACACTTCCTTAAACCTAAAATAAGTAAAGAAGTAATTTTGTGTGGAAGTCAAACATTTGTTTTACGTCGGAGACAGACACATTGCTCAGAACGACAAAATTGAGCCCTTTATATAACCCTTTGTCTATAGGAGGGACGCGCGCTGTTTAAATGGCCCAAATGTTGATTTAGACGTGGTCCTCTGTAGCTCAGCTGGTAGAGCACGGCGCTTGTAACACCAAGGGTAGTGGGTTTGATCCCCGGGACCACCCATACACAAAAAAATGTATGCACACATGACTGTAAGTCTCTTTGGATAAAAGCATCTGCTATGATGGCATATTATTACAAATGTAACAGATTTTGACTATCACTGATATCATGATATTTTTTGGTAAAGTAACAAAGAAGGTGAAATATTTTGGGTAGATGTTCCTAAAACAGATTAGAACTATATATGGACATATGATAATGTAGAAAAGGCTTTTAAATTAATGTTCTATTATACTTTTATTGTGTAGTAGATCATATGGGTTGATTTTTTTTTTCTTTCTCAGACATAAATAAAAAATTCTAGGTGAAAGCCAACTTTCTGGGGGGGGACACTACTACATTAATAAAATATTGCCCTCTTGCTAGATTGATGACTAAAGCCATAGCGAAACAGTGAAAAACGGCTGTCAGCTCAACTGGTTTAAAAAAAAAGTATGGTCCACAGATGTAATTGAATCTGAACAACCCTTTAACTGGAACAGAATATGGAAAAATATGACCTTGGCATCCCGTAATCCAAACCATCAACTTCTACATTTTAATTTTGTGCACAGACTGTAGCTAACACCAATGAAACATTTTACATTTAAGTTGGACCCTACTCCCAACTGTTCACTGTGTCCCCTAAATCAGATAGACACATTCCTTCATATGATGTGGGAGTGCCCTGCAGTTAAATGCTCCTGGGGATAAGTAAACAAAATTCATTTTGAAGTGCATGAATTTAAATATTCATTGCTTTGTATCTATTATGTTACTTAACGATGATATCCCCTTGAATCTCTCAATCAATCAGAGAAGATTACTGCTGGCAGGCAGCACTGCTGCGAAAAGAATGTTGGCTCTAAGATGGCAACCACCTCACTCTCTTCCATTTAACCAGTGGATACGGTTACTATTAGAAGTTATAAAATTTACATTTTACATTTTTAGTCATTTAGCAGAAGCTCTTATCCAGAGTGACTTACATGGTGTGGGATGTGAGGAATGGCCTCCTGGTGGGGAGGGAGGATGCGGGGGGGGCATGGGTTATCTGTGTATGCATTTCTTTAATTGTTGTTTTGTACCTGTAACCCCCCCTCGAAACATTTTAATAAAATGACAAAAGTCAATAAAAAGTTGGTCACAAAAAAAAAAGAAATGCAGAATTTTAGACGAACTGTAAAATAAATGATCCTAGATCAGCATTTATAGTCTTTGATACCTTGTGAATATGGGCCCAGAAGTACGCAGCATATAAAGAGGATGGGTGAAGTGATGGTGAATAACCCAGTTACCAGTATTTCCCTGGGTTAGTTATGTCTAAGAAGGTTAAAAAGGAAGCATGGAATTCCAGATTGACGGTACTGCCATGGCAACCATACTGCCATGGCAACCATACTGCCATGGCAACCATACTGCCATGGCAACCATACTGCCATGGCAACCATACTGCCATGGCTATATACTGAAAAAAGTAGATGTAAGCGAGCTTCCCTGGTGGTGCAGAGGATAGAAGACTTGACTTAAAAACCTAACATTGCAGGTTCAAACCCCACATGTGCAGAATATGTATGTGAATTTGTTTTTGTTTGTACGATTAAATTCTGTTCAATGAAATAATGTGCAGATTATTAACATATGAGGTGTACAAAATATGGTTCAAATCAGTTACCAGTATTTACCTGGGGTTAGTTATGTCTAAGCCGTGTTCACACTGCAGGCCTTAATGCTCGAATCAGTTTTGTTTTTCAAATCCATTTTGGAATACTGACTGTCCAAACAACAAGTGACCAAATCAGATTTGTGTGTGTTCAGACAGCAGTCATTTGCTGACATGGCTAAACCAGTTGTCAAAGTAGTGACGGGTTTGTACCAGTGGTGGAGGGCTGATTGGTTATGGTGCTCGTGCTTCCCATCACTCAGAAGTTATATAGCAAGCTAAGGTGTTAACAAAGACTGCCATAGACATTTCCCAGTTGGTTTGAATGTTCAACATCATAGCGTTAGGACACTTTTAAAGCCTCAAAGGATAAGATGATCCAACTTTATAAATGAGTCATTTATGGCTAGTCACAGCAGTCAACTAGCTAGCTAGGTAGCTGTTTAGCTTCCACAAGCTAGTTAGCTTCCACATGTTATTGTCAAACTGTCAACAGGGTAGCTAGCAAGCAACAAGATATGCCAAATAACAGTCTAAAAAGAGGGCAAATAAATGTGGCTTTAAATGTGGCTTGAAATATCCCATTCCATGTGCTTTTTTTTGGCTGCTCAGACTGCAGGAAAAATAACAGATTTGAATCGGATATGCAATTTTCTGGGGGGATTTGCGTCACTTCAAACTGCCAATGTGAACAACACTTAAGAAGGCTAAAAAGGAAGTATGGAATTCCTGATTAACAAACTGCCATGGCTATATACTGATAAAACAAAGATGAAAGAGCACTCCCCGTGGTGGCACAGAGGATAAAAGACTTGGCTTGGGATCCAAACATTGAAGGTTTGAACCCCACATGTGCAGATTGGCAATATATTGTGAGAATGTGGTTGTGCGATTAAGTGCTGTTTAAATGTCCTATGAATGAAAACTTTTGCAGATTGTCAACATGATGTGTAAATAATATGGTGGTGTTTGATTACATGCTGTTCAAATCCCCTATAAATTACATTAAAATGCCATGTGTTTCTATATCAAACGTGAATTGCCATTACATCTGTAATCTGCTTTACAGAGCTACAAATTAGCATTCTGAGAATGTTGTGGTAATATTAGGGAAAACTTAAATATAACAGTTTCTAAATGTTCTTGAAATGTTCTGAGGACCTCCAAGACAAGGTAAAATGTGCCTTCAGAGAGTATTCACACACCTTGATTTTTCCACATTTTTTGTTGTTGAATTTAAAATGAATTCAATTGAGATTTTGTTTCACTGGTCTACACACAATACCCCATAATGTAAAAGTGAAATTATGTTTTTAGAAAAGCTGAAATGTCTTGAGTCAATAAGTATAAAAAATATCAACCCCTTTGTTATGGCAAGCCTAAATAAGTTCAGGAGTAAAAATGTGCTTAACAAGTCACATGCTGTAATAAGATGCATGGACTCACTCTGTGTGCAACAATAGTGTTTAACATGATTTTTGAATGACTACCTCGTCTCTGTACCCCACACATACAATTATCTGTAAGGTCCCTCAGTCAAGCAGTGAATTTCAAACACAAATTCAACCACAGAGACCAGGGAGGTCTTCCAATGCCTCACAAAGAAGGGCACCTATTGGTAGATGGGTAAAAATAAAAAAGCAGACATTGAATATCCCTTTGAGCATGGTGAAATTATTAATTACCCTTTGGATGGTGTATCAATACACCCCAGTCACTACAAAGGTACAGGCGTCCTTCCTAACTCAGTGGCCTGAGAGGAAGGAAACCACTCAGGGATTTCACCATGAGGCCAATGGTGACTTTAAAACAGTTACAGAGTTTAATGGCTGTGATAGGAGAAAACTGAGGATGGATCAACAACATTGTAGTTACTCCACAATACTAACCTAATTGACAGAGTGAAGAGAAGGAAGCCTGTACAGAATATAAATATTCCAAAGCATGCATCCTGTTTCCAATAAGGCACTCAAGCAAAACTGCAAAACATGTGGCAAAGAAATTAACTTTATGTACTGAATACAAAGTGTTATGTTTGGGGCAAATCCAACACAACACATCACTGAGTACCACTCTTCATATTTTCAAGCATGGTGGTGGCTGCATCATGTTATGGGTATGCTTGTCATCGGCAAGGACTAGGGAGTTTTTTTAGGATAAAAATAAATGGAATAGATCTAAGCACAGGCAAAATCCTCGAGGAAAACCTGGTTCAGTCTGCTTTCCAACAGACACTGGGAGAATAATTCACCTTTCAGCAGGACAATAGCCTAAAACACAAGGCCAAATCTACACTGGAGTTGCTTACCAAGACAACATTGAATGTTCCTGAGTGGCCTAGTTACAGTTTTGACTTAAATCGGCATGAAAATCTATGGCAAGACTTGAAAATGGCTTTAGTAATGATCAACAACCAACTTGACAGAGCTTGAAGATTTTTTAAATTAATTATGTGCAAATATTGTACAATCCAGGTGTGCAAAGCTCTTAGAGACTTACCCAGAAAGACTCACAGCTGTAATCGCTGCCAAAGGTGATTCTAACATGTATTTACTCAGGGGTGTGAATACTTATGTAAATGAGATATTTCTGTATTTCAATTTCAATAAATTTGCTAACATTTCTAAAAACATGTTTTCACTTTGTCATTATGGGGTATTGTGTGTAGATGGGTGAGAATTCAGGCTGGAACACAACAAACTGTGGAATAAGTCAAGGGGTCTGAATACTTTCTGAAGGCACTGTATATTGTGTGAACATCAATGGAATATTATGCTAAACCTAAAACAAATATGCTATGAACGTCACAAAAACAAACTTATTTGGAAATTGTGGAACATTGTGCTATGTTCTGGGAATCTATAAAGAACTCAGAAAGGCTGTTCTGTCAACATTCTTGCAACATCAAAGGAAAGTTTTGTGCAACCTGATACAAACATCTGAATGTCAGCACCTGGCCAGTATTAGTGTTTTGAGAACCTATCTCTTGTCATATGTTCCCACAACCTAAAGAAACATTCTGTGAACATTTAAATAACAGATTACATTTGTTCTGGGAACATTCTTGTAACATCAGGTTAAAGTTTTTTTGCATCCTAAAAGAAAACATTGTAGAAATATCTGCACAACTGGACAGATTTTGTGATGTTCCCACAATGTTCCCACCAGACTGTTCCTACAACCTAATGAAACATTCTTGGAACCTTCAAAGAACAGACAAAATGTGTTCTAGGAAAGTTTTTGCAACAACATTTTACATTCTACAATCATCAGCACGACTGGACAGTTTTTTGTGTTATGAGAACATTTGCTGTTCTGGGAACTTTCAGAGAACCAATTTTAGTTTGTTCGGTAGATAGATAAAACATTGGCCTCATATCAGGCCAAACCGTATCATGTGAATTCGGTAAGTATTATTTAAAAGTCAGTGATTGAGGAAGCGTTGTAGTCATGACAAGGCTTTGACATATATTTTTTCTGACGCTGTTGCCAGCCGTATCTCTCATGTTGGTCCAGACCTCTTTTTCTAGGCCCCAAGGCTGCGGCTGTGGGCTGAAGCCAAGACTAATCTCTGTTGTTCGGAGGTACAGACATTCATATTGTGTGTTTGTGTGTGTGTGTGTGTAAATGCTGGTGTGTATCAGAGTGCCGCTGCGTGCCTCAGACTGATTGAGGAAGACATGGGCTGTTCAGATACATTTACATTTACATTTTAGTCATTTAGCAGACGCTCTTATCCAGAGCGACTTACAGGAGCAATTAGGGTAAAGTGCCTTGCTCAAGGGCACATCGACAGATTTTCACCTAGTCGGCTTGGGGATTAGAACCAGCGACCTTTCGGTTACTGGCACAACCATCTTAACCACTAAGCTACCTGCCGCCCCGTAGATAGACCAGGGATGGGTCTGTGTTTGACTTCTTCTCTGACTGACTGACTGACTGACTGACTGACTGACTGACTGACTGACTGACTGACTGACTGACTGACTGACTGACTGACTGACTGACTGACTGGGAGAGAGAGGAGAAGACAGGTCTGTCAGAACAGCCCCGCTCTCTGTGATCCCTCCATATAACATTGTGAGTGGATAACAGATTTAACTCTAAACGGGGACACCATGATATGAGGTCAGTCTGCTTCAGAAGAACTCAGATGTGCTCTGAACTGTGGTCTCCATTGTACCAGACAGTGTACAACTGGCCTGGAATGATACTTGTCACTATCTGTGCTGGTTATCATTTGATAGTTTTGTGTTCCAAAAATGTCCCAATACCTCAGATATGGTTTATTTTTGTGTATAAATAAAGCAATGGAATCACTCCTCTGACTCCAGGCCATGGTTGGTTGGTTTCTCCTAGGATAAAATGGAATCCTTCCTCTGAGTCCAGGCCATGGTTGGTGTCACGGATCCCCCTGGTACTGCTGCTCAGTCCGTTCACCAGCTCCGGAGGTCTACGTCACCGGCCTTCTAGGCATCACTGACCTGGTTCATTACCACCAACCCCGGACTGTCTTGTCTCATTACGCACACCTGGTTCCCATTCCCCCTGATTAGTGTATATATCTGCCCTCTGTTGCCCATTGTCCTTGTCAATTATTGTCCCAGGGTCTCGTGTATAGTGCTCTTGTTGTTTACGGGTCTCGTCCCGTGTATTTAACATTTTAGTCATTTAGCAGACGCTCTTATCTAGAGCGACTTACAGTTAGTGAGTGCATTCATTATTATTTTTTTCATACTGGCCCCCTGTGGGAATCAAACCCACAACCAACTACCAACTGAGCTACATCCCTGCTGGCTATTCCCTCTCCTACCCTGGACCAATTGTGCGCCACCCCATGGGTCTCCCGGCTACGACAGAGCCTGGATTCGAACCAGGATCTCTAGTGGCACAGCTAGCACTGCGATGCAGCGCCTTAGACCACTGCGCCACTCGTGTAGCGGTTACACCTCGCTCTTTTGTTACATCCCTTTGGATATACAGTGAGGGAAAAAAGTATTTGATCCCCTGCTGATTTTGTACGTTTGCCCACTGACAATTTTAATGGTAGGTTTGTTTGAACAGTGAGAGACAGAATAACAATAAAATAATCCAGAAAAACGCATGTCAAAAATTGTATGAATTGATTTGCATTTTAATGAGGGAAATAAGTATTTGACCCCTCTGCAAAACATGACTTAGTACTTGGTGGCAAAACCCTTGTTGGCAATCACAGAGGTCAGACGTTTCTTGTAGTTGGCCACCAGGTTTGCACACATCTCAGGAGGGATTTTGTTCCATTCCTCTTTGCAGATCTTCTCCAAGTCATTAAGGTTTCGAGGCTGACGTTTGGCAACTCGAACCTTCAGCTCCCTCCACAGATTTTCTATGGGATTAAGGTCTGGAGACTGGCTAGGCCACTCCAGGACCTTAATGTGCCTCTTCTTGAGCTACTCCTTTGTTGCCTTGGCCGTGTGTTTTGGGTCATTGTCATGCTGGAATACCCATCCACGACCAATTTTCAATGCCCTGGCTGAGGGAAGGAGGTTCTCACCCAAGATTTGACGGTACATGGCCTCGTCCCTTTGATGCGGTGAAGTTGTCCTGTCCCCTTAGCAGAAAAACACCCCCAAAGCATAATGTTTCCACCTCCATGTTTGACGGTGGGGATGGTGTTCTTGGGGTCATAGGCAGCATTCCTCCTCCTCCAAACACGGCGAGTTGAGTTGATGCCAAAGAGCTCGATTTTGGTCTCATCTGACCACAACACTTTAACCCAGTTCTCCTCTGAATCATTCAGATGTTCATTGGCAAACTTCAGACGGCCCTGTATATGTGCTTTCTTGAGCAGGGGGACCTTGCGGGCGCTGCAGGATTTCAGTCCTTCACGGCATAGTGTGTTACCAATTGTTTTCTTGGTGACTATGGTCCCAGCTGCCTTGAGATCATTGACAAGATCCTCCCGTGTAGTTCTGGGCTGATTCCTCACTGTTCTCATGATCATTGAAACTCCACGAGGTGAGATCTTGCATGGAGCCCCAGGCCGAGGGAGATTGACAGTTATTTTGTGTTTCTTCCATTTGCGAATAATCGCACCAACTGTTGTCACCTTCTCACCAAGCTGCTTGGCGATGGTCTTGTAGCCCATTCCAGCCTTGTGTAGGTCTACAATCTTGTCCCTGACATCCTTGGAGAGCTCTTTGGTCTTGGCCATGGTGGAGAGTTTGGAATCTGATTGATTGATTGCTTCTGTGGACAGGTGTCTTTTATACAGGTAACAAACTGAGATTAGGAGCACTCCCTTTAAGAGTGTGCTCCTAATCTCAGCTTGTTACCTGTATAAAAAGACACCTGGGAGCCAGAAATCTTTCTGATTGAGAGGGGGTCAAATACTTATTTCCCTCATTAAAATGCAAATCAATTTATAACATTTTTGACATTAGTTTTTCTGGATTTATTTGTTGTTATTCTGTCTCTCACTGTTCAAATAAACCTAACATTAAAATTATAGACTGATCATTTCTTTGTCAGTGGGCAAACGTACAAAATCAGCAGGGGATCAAATACTTTTTTCCCTCACTGTATATATACGTGTTTGTTTTGGGCTTCGTCCCCGTCGTTTTCCATGACGTACCTTATGTTGGGTGGAGTAAATAAAACCCCTAATACGTATTCCTGCGCCTGTCTTCAAATCATTATACAACGTGACAGTTGGTTGGTTTCTCCTAGGGTCAAATGGAATCCCTCCTCTGAGTCCAGGCCATGGTTGGTTGGGTTCTCCTAGGGTAAATGGCTACACCCAATGGACCGACACAGTCAGTCAACTCTAACTCCACATAAATCTGCTGTTCATCTGGGTCTGGCTGTGGGTCCTGGGTCTGCTCCTACCGTATTCCGACCAACAGCCAGGGGGCCGTGGTCAAAAGTAGTGCACTATAAAGGGAATAGGGTACCATTTGTGACGCATACAGGGTTTGTGGGTCATAGACCTGTGTCAATATCTCAGAGTAATGCTGATCTTATTCATTATGATTGACAAACTGGTCCCAGATCAGCATCCTGAATACTGGCCAGGGGGGCATAGTCCCCACCAACAGTATTTAAGCGTTTGTCCAACTCCTGAATGGCAAAAGCCCATTCATCCATTCATTCACCCAAGCACTAATCTAATGTCTACTATCTGTTGCCAGGGCTGTATATCCATCTGACCACATCTGCCTGCCGACTGTCTGTGGATGCGTCCCAAATTGCACCCTATTACCTGTATAGCCCTATGGGTCCTGTTCAAAGGTAGTGCACTACGGAGGGGATAAGGTTCCATTGGGTCCTGTTCAAAGGTAGTGCACTACGTAGGGGATAAGGTTCCATTGGGTCCTGTTCAAAGGTAGTGCACTACATAGGGGATAAGGTTCCATTGGGTCCTGTTCAAAGGTAGTGCACTACGTAGGGGATAAGGTTCCATTGGGTCCTGTTCAAAGGTTGTGCACTACGTAGGGGATAAGGTTCCATTGGGTCCTGTTCAAAGGTAGTGCACTACGTAGGGGATAAGGTTCCATTGGGTCCTGTTCAAAGGTAGTGCACTACGTAGGGGATAAGGTTCCATTGGGTCCTGTTCAAAGGTAGTGCACTACGTAGGGGATAAGGTTCCATTGGGTCCTGTTCAAAGGTAGTGCACTACGTAGGGGATAAGGTTCCATTGGGTCCTGTTCAAAGGTAGTGCACTACGTAGGGGATAAGGTTCCATTGGGTCCTGTTCAAAGGTAGTGCACTACTTAGGGGATAAGGTTCCATTGGGTCCTGTTCAAAGGTAGTGCACTACTTAGGGGATAAGGAGACTCTGGCTCTACCATCAATCCCCAGCGTTTTTCCATTGTCACAAATTAGGTTCTACAGCCAGGGTCAGGCAGCACAATGACTTAATGCAGGACACGATGCAGAAATAAACTACACGTTGATGTTCGTCAAGTACTGTAATGCATTCCAATAGGACAGGAGTGGACAAGTGTACACACACAGTACGCACACACACAGTACACACACACACACACACACACACACACACACACACACAGTACACACACACACACACACACACACACACACACATATGCCCTGGCAATAGATGTTAAACATTAGACTGAATGACCGGATGGATTGGCTTTTGCCATTTAGGAGGTGGACAAACACTTTAAGGTCATGAACAGTCAAATGTTTTTCATGAAATTGGATGATATTTAAAAGGAAACCAGATCAAAGTATGATGACCAAAGTATGAAAAATGACTGTTGCTTCTACATTGATAAAGTTTGATCATAAAGTTACTGGTCCCCTCCCCATTGTCAAACACTTGGATTCATTATTAAGGGGACAAGGTGACATCACCTTAACTCTCATTTTAATATACCAATGGTAACATGATATTCTCTTACATAATTTAAATAAGTACCGCCATGTAACCAACACCAGAGAAGGCGTGTTTGCAAAGGGGCGTGGTTTATAAAGCTAGATAGCTACTGTACTGGTGCCAAAATTTGACTGTTGGGTGTCAGCTAATATAATTAAAGTTCATCTATGGCAAAGATACTTATATGTTTTCCCCTTTCATCTGTGTCTGGTGTTAGCTAGTTACTGGCTAGCTAGGTCTTCATCTGTGTCTGGTGTTAGCTAGTTACTGGCTAGCTAGGTCTTCATCTGTGTCTGGTGTTAGCTAGTTACTGGCTAGCTAGGTCTTCATCTGTCTGGTGTTAGCTAGTTACTGGCTAGCTAGGTCTTCATCTGTGTCTGGTGTTAGCTAGTTACTGGCTAGCTAGGTCTTCATCTGTATCTGGTGTTAGCTAGTTACTGGCTAGCTAGGTCTTCATCTGTCTGGTGTTAGCTAGTTACTGGCTAGCTAGGTCTTCATCTGTCTGGTGTTAGCTAGTTACTGGCTAGCTAGGTCTTCATCTGTCTGGTGTTAGCTAGTTACTGGCTAGCTAGGTCTCCATCTGTCTGGTGTTAGCTAGTTACTGGCTAGCTAGGTCTTCATCTGTCTGGTGTTAGCTAGTTACTGGCTAGCTAGGTCTTCATCTGTGTCTGGTGTTAGCTAGTTACTGGCTAGCTAGGTCTTCATCTGTCTGGTGTTAGCTAGTTACTGGCTAGCTAGGTCTTCATCTGTGTCTGGTGTTAGCTAGTTACTGGCTAGCTAGGTCTTCATCTGTCTGGTGTTAGCTAGTTACTGGCTAGCTAGGTCTTCATCTGTGTCTGGTGTTAGCTAGTTACTGGCTAGCTAGGTCTTCATCTGTCTGGTGTTAGCTAGTTACTGGCTAGCTAGGTCTTCATCTGTCTGGTGTTAGCTAGTTACTGGCTAGCTAGGTCTTCATCTGTCTGGTGTTAGCTAGTTACTGGCTAGCTAGGTCTTCATCTGTATCTGGTGTTAGCTAGTTACTGGCTAGCTAGGTCTCCATCTGTCTGGTGTTAGCTAGTTACTGGCTAGCTAGGTTCTTCATCTGTCTGGTGTTAGCTAGTTACTGGCTAGCTAGGTCTTCATCTGCCTGGTGTTAGCTAGTTACTGGCTAGCTGGGTCTTCATCTGTGTCTGGTGTTAGCTAGTTACTGGCTAGCTAGGTCTTCATCTGTCTGGTGTTAGCTAGTTACTGGCTAGCTAGGTCTTCATCTGTCTGGTGTTAGCTAGTTACTGGCTAGCTAGGTCTTCATCTGTCTGGTGTTAGCTAGTTACTGGCTAGCTAGGTCTTCATCTGTCAGGTGTTAGCTAGTTACTGGCTATCTAGGTCTTCATCTGTCTGGTGTTAGCTAGTTACTGGCTAGCTAGGTCTTCATCTGTGTCTGGTGTTAGCTAGTTACTGGCTAGCTAGGTCTTCATCTGTATCTGGTGTTAGCTAGTTACTGGCTAGCTAGGTCTTCATCTGTCTGGTGTTAGCTAGTTACTGGCTAGCTAGGTCTTCATCTGTCTGGTGTTAGCTAGTTACTGGCTAGCTAGGTCTTCATCTGTCTGGTGTTAGCTAGTTACTGGCTAGCTAGGTCTTCATCTGTATCTGGTGTTAGCTAGTTACTGGCTAGCTAGGTCTTCATCTGTCAGGTGTTAGCTAGTTACTGGCTATCTAGGTCTTCATCTGTCTGGTGTTAGCTAGTTACTGGCTAGCTAGGTCTTCATCTGTGTCTGGTGTTAGCTAGTTACTGGCTAGCTAGGTCTTCATCTGTATCTGGTGTTAGCTAGTTACTGGCTAGCTAGGTCTTCATCTGTCTGGTGTTAGCTAGTTACTGGCTAGCTAGGTCTTCATCTGTCTGGTGTTAGCTAGTTACTGGCTAGCTAGGTCTTCATCTGTCTGGTGTTAGCTAGTTACTGGCTAGCTAGGTCTTCATCTGTGTCTGGTGTTAGCTAGTTACTGGCTAGCTAGGTCTTCATCTGTCTGGTGTTAGCTAGTTACTGGCTAGCTAGGTCTTCATCTGTCTGGTGTTAGCTAGTTACTGGCTAGCTAGGTCTTCATCTGTATCTGGTGTTAGCTAGTTACTGGCTATCTAGGTCTTCATCTGTCTGGTGTTAGCTAGTTACTGGCTAGCTAGGTCTCCATCTGTCTGGTGTTAGCTAGTTACTGGCTAGCTAGGTCTTCATCTGTCTGGTGTTAGCTAGTTACTGGCTAGCTAGGTCTTCATCTGTCTGGTGTTAGCTAGTTACTGGCTAGCTAGGTCTTCATCTGTCTGGTGTTAGCTAGTTACTGGCTAGCTAGGTCTTCATCTGTCTGGTGTTAGCTAGTTACTGGCTAGCTAGGTCTTCATCTGTATCTGGTGTTAGCTAGTTACTGGCTAGCTAGGTCTTCATCTGTCAGGTGTTAGCTAGTTACTGGCTATCTAGGTCTTCATCTGTCTGGTGTTAGCTAGTTACTGGCTAGCTAGGTCTTCATCTGTGTCTGGTGTTAGCTAGTTACTGGCTAGCTAGGTCTTCATCTGTATCTGGTGTTAGCTAGTTACTGGCTAGCTAGGTCTTCATCTGTCTGGTGTTAGCTAGTTACTGGCTAGCTAGGTCTTCATCTGTCTGGTGTTAGCTAGTTACTGGCTAGCTAGGTCTTCATCTGTCTGGTGTTAGCTAGTTACTGGCTAGCTAGGTCTTCATCTGTGTCTGGTGTTAGCTAGTTACTGGCTAGCTAGGTCTTCATCTGTGTCTGGTGTTAGCTCCACGAGGTGAGTTCTTGCATGGAGCCCCAGGCCGAGGGAGATTGACAGTTCTTTTGTGTTTCTTCCATTTGCCAATAATCGCACCAACTGTTGTCACCTTCTCACCAAGCTGCTTGGCAATGGTCTTGTAGCCCATTCTAGCCTTGTGTAGGTCTACAATCTTGTCCCTGACATCCTTGGAGAGCTCTTTGGTCTTGGCCATGGTGGAGTTTGGAATCTGATTGACTGATTGCTTCTGTGGACAGGTGTCTTTTATACAGGTAACAAAATGAGATTAGGAGCACTCCCTTTAATAGTGTGCTCCTAATCTCAGCTCATTACCTGTATAAAAGACACCTGGGAGCCAGAAATCTTCCTGAGAGGGGGTCAAATACTTTTTTCCCTCATTAAATTCCAAATAAATATATAACATTTTGGACATGCTTTTTTCTGGATTTTTTTTTTGTTATTCTGTCTCTCACTGTTCAAATAAACCTACCATTAAAATTATAGACTGATCATTTCTTTGTCAGTGGGCAAACGTACAAAATCAGCAGGGGATCAAATACTTTTTTCCCTCACTGTATTGTGTCTAGATTGCTGCAGATTTTCTTTTTTTTAAACAATTTTAGAACAAGGCTGTAACGTAACAAAATGTTAATAAAGTCAAGGGTTCTGAATACTTTCCAATGGCACAGACCTAGCTAGCACAGACCTAGCTAGCACAGACCTAGCTAGCACAGACCTAGCTAGCACAGACCTAGCTACCCAGACCTAGCTAGCACAGACCAAGCTAGCACAGACCTAGCTAGCACAGACCTAGCTAGCACAGACCTAGCTACCCAGACCTAGCTAGCACAGACCAAGCTAGCACAGACCTAGCTACCCAGACCTAGCTAGCACAGACCTAGCTAGCACAGACCTAGCTAGCACAGACCTAGCTAGCACAGACCTAGCTACCCAGACCTAGCTAGCACAGACCTACCTAGCACAGACCTAGCTACCCAGACCTAGCTAGCACAGACCTAGCTAGCACAGACCTAGCTAGCACAGACCTAGCTAGCACAGACCTAGCTACCCAGACCTAGCTAGCACAGACCTAGCTAGCATAGACCTAGCTACCCAGACCTAGCTAGCATAGACCTAGCTACCCAGACCTAGCTACCCAGACCTAGCTAGCACAGACCTAGCTAGCACAGACCTACCTAGCACAGACCTAGCTAGCACAGACCTAGCTACCCAGACCTAGCTAGCACAGACCTAGCTAGCACAGACCTAGCTAGCACAGACCTAGCTAGCACAGACCTAGCTACCCAGACCTAGCTAGCACAGACCTAGCTAGCACAGACCTAGCTAGCACAGACCTAGCTAGCACAGACCTAGCTACCCAGACCTAGCTAGCACAGACCAAGCTAGCACAGACCTAGCTAGCACAGACCTAGCTAGCACAGACCTAGCTACCACAGACCTAGCTAGCACAGACCTAGCTAGCACAGACCTAGCTAGCCCAGATCCACTCTCTATTACTGGTCTATTAATATCTGTTACTGACTGCAGCTTTATACAATATGTGCCATTATTTACTTAGATCATTTCAGATATGTTTACTCTTTGCTGTAGCAGCACCATTTCACCAAATCAAATGATGGGTATATGTAAATGTGTTTGTATTTGTATTTGAATTTATTATGGATCCCCATTAGCTGCTGCCAGCTACTCTTCCTGGGGTACAGCCAAATTTTTATTTATTTATTTTATTTCACCTTTATTTAACCAGGTAAGCCAGTTGAGAACAGGTTCTCATTTACAACTGCGACCTGGCCAAGATAAAGCAAAGTAGTGCAATAAAAACAACACAGAGTTACATATGGGGTAAAAAAAAACATAAAGTCAGAAATACAACAGAAAATATATATACAGTGTGTGCAAATGTAGCAAGTTATGGAGGTAAGGCAATAAATAGGCTATAGTGCAGAATAATTACAATAGTATTAACACTGGAATGCTAGATGTGCAAGAGATTATGTGCAAATAGAGATACTGGGGTGCAAAAGAGCAAAATAAATAACAATATAGGGATGAGGTAGTTGGGTGGGCTAATTTCAGATGGGCTGTGTACAGGTGCAGTGATCGGTAAGGTGCTCTGACAACTGATGCTTAAAGTTATTGAGGGAGATAAGAGTCTCCAGCTTCAGAGATTTTTGCAATTCGTTCCAGTCATTGGCAGCAGAGAACTGGAAGGAATGGCGGCCAAAGGAGGTGTTGGCTTTGGGAATGACCAGAGAGATATACCTGCTGGAGCGCAGACTACGGGTGGGTGCTGCTATGGTGACCAATGAGCTAAGATAAGGCGGGGATTTGCCTAGCAGTGATTTATAGATGGCCTGGAGCCAGTGGGTTTGACGACGAACATGTAGTGAGGACCAGCCAACAAGAGCGTACAGGTCACAGTGGTGGGTAGTGTATGGGGCTTTGGAGACAAAACGGATGGCACTGTGATAGACTACATCCAATTTGCTGAGTAGAGTGTTGGAGGCTATTTTGTAAATGACATCGCCGAAGTCAAGGATCGGTAGGATAGTCAGTTTTACGAGGGCATGTTTGGCAGCATGAGTGAAGGAGGCTTTGTTGCGAAATAGGAAGCCGATTCTAGATTTAACTTTGGATTGGAGATTCTTTATGTGAGTCTGGAAGTTGAGTTTACAGTCTAACCAGACACCTAGATATTTGTAGTTGTCCACATACTCTAGGTCAGACCCGTCGAGAGTGGTGATTCTAGTCGGGTGGGCGGGTGCTAGCAGCGTTCGATTGAAAAGCATGCATTTAGTTTTACTAGTGTTTAAGAGCAGTTGAAGGCTACTGAAGGATTGTTGTATGGCATTGAAGCTCGTTTGGAGGTTTGTTAACACAGTGTCCAATGAAGGGCCAGATGTATACAAAATGGTGTCGTCTGCGTAGAGGTGGATCTGAGAGTCACCAGCAGCAAGAGCGACATCATTGATATACACGGAGAAAAGTGTCGGCCCAAGAATTGAACCCTGTGGCACCCCCATAGAGACTGCCATAGGTCCAGACAACAGGCCCTCCGATTTGACACACTGAACTCTATCTGAGAAGTAGTTGGTGAACCAGGCGAGGCAGTCATTTGAGAAACCAAGGCTATTTAGTCTGCCAATAAGAATGCGGTGGTTGACAGAGTCGAAAGCCTTGGCCAGGTCGATGAAGACGGCTGCACAGTACTGTCTATTATCAATCGCGGTTATAATATCGTTTAGGACCTTGAGCGTGGCTGAAGTGCACCCGTGACCAGCTCGGAAACCGGATTGCATAGCGGAGAAGGTACGGTGGTATTCGAAATGGTCGAATGATCTGTTTGTTAACTTGGCTTTCGAATACTTTCGAAAGGCAGGGCAGGATGGATATAGGTCTGTAGCAGTTTGGATCTAGAGTGTCACCCCCTTTGAAGAGGGGGATGACCGCGGCAGCTTTCCAATCTCTGGGGATCTCAGACGTTATGAAAGAGAGGTTGAACAGACTAGTAATAGGGGTTGCGACAATTTCGGTGGCTAGTTTTAGAAAGAAAGGGTCCAGATTGTCTAGCCCAGCTGATTTGTAGGGGTCCAGATTTTGCAGCGCTTTCAAAACATCAGCTGTCTGAATTTGTGTGAAGGAGAAGCGGGGGGGCATGGGCAAGTTGCAGCAGAGGGTGCAGAGTTGGTGGCCGGGTTAGTGGTAGCCAGATGGAAAGCATGGCCAGCTGTAGCAAAATGCTTGTTGAAATTCTCGATTATTGTAGATTTATCGGTGGTGATAGTGTTTCCTAGCCTCAGTGCAGTGGGCAGCTGGGAGGAAGTGCTCTTATTCTCCATGGACTTTACAGTGTCCCAAAACTTTTTGGAGTTAGTGCTACAGGATGCAAATTTCTGTTTGAAAAAGGCAGTTATACATTTTAAAAACATTACAATACATTCATAACAGAATTTCACAACATATTAAGTGTGTGCCCTCAGGCCTCTACTCTACTACCACATATCTATAACACAAAATCCATGTGTACATGTGTGTATAGTGCGTATGTTATCGTGTGTCTGTATCCATGTGTCTATGTTTGTGTTGCCTCACAGTCCCGCTGTTCCATAAGGTGTATTTTTATCTGTTTTTTAAATCTAATTTTACTGCTGGCATGAGTTACTTGATGTAGAATAGAGTTCCATGTAGTCATGGCTCTATGTAGTACTGTGTGCCTCCCATAGTCTGTTCTGGACTTGGGGACTGTGAAGAGACCTCTGGTGGCATGTCTTGTGGGGTATGCATGGGTGTCCGAGCTGTGTGCCAGTAGTTCAAACAGACAGCTCGGTGCATTCAACATATCAAAACCTCTCACAAATACAAGTAGTGATGAAGTTAATCTCTCCTCCACTTTGAGCCAGGAGAGATTGACATGCATATTATTAATGTTAGCGCTCTGTGTACATCCAATGGCCAGCCGTTCTGCCCTGTTCTGAGCCAATTTCAATTTTCCTAAGTCCCTCTTTGTGGCACATGACCACACGAATGAACAGTAGTCCAGGTGCGACAAAACTAGGGCCTGTAGGACCTGCCTTGTTAATAGTGCTGTTAAGAAGGTAGAGCAGCACTTTATTATGGACATACTTCTCCCCATCCTTGCTACTGTTGTATCAATACATTTTGACCATGACATTTTCCAACCCAGGGTTACTCCAAGCAGTTTAGTCTCCTCAACTTGCTCAATTTCCACATTATTTATTACAAGATTTAGTTGAGGTTTAGGGTTTAGTGAATGATTTGTCCCAAATACAATGCTTTTAGTTTTTGAAATATTTAGGACAAACGTATTCCTTGCCACCCATTCTGAAACTAAATGCAGCTCTTCGTTAAGTGTTGCTGTCATTTCAGTTGCTGTCGTAGCTGACGTGTATAGTGTTGAGTCATCCGCATAAATAGACAACTGGCTTTACTCAAAGCCAATGGCATGTCGTTAGCAAAGATTGAAAAAAGTAAGGGGCCTAGACAGCTGCCCTGGGGAATTCCTGATTCCACCTGGATTTTTTTGGAGAGGCTTCCATTAAAGAACACCCTCTGTGTTCTGTTAGACAGGTAACTCTTTATCCACAATATAGCAGGGGGTGTAAAGCCATAACACATACGTTTTTCCAGCAGCAGACTATGATTGATAATGTCAAAAGCTGCACTGAAGTCTAACAAAACAGCCCCCACAATCTTTTTATCATACATTTCTCTCAGCCAATCGTCAGTCATTTGTTGTGTAAGTGCTGTGCTTGTTGAATGCCCTTCCCTATAAGCGTGCTGAAATCTGTTGTCATTTTGATTACTGTAAAATAGCATTGTATCTGGTCAAACACAATTTTTTCCAAATGTTTACTAAGGGTTGGTAACAGGCTGATTGGTTGGCTATTTGAGCCAGTTAAGGGGGCTTTACTATTCTTAGGTAGAGGAATAACTTTTGCTTCCCTCCAGGCCTGAGGCCACACACTTTCTAGTAGGCTTAAATTGAAGATATGGCAAATAGGTGTGGCAATATCGTCCGCTATTATCCTCAGTAATTTTCCATCCAAGTTGTCAGACCCCGGTGGCTTGTCATTGTTGATAGACAACAATACTTTTTTTCACCTCTTCCACGCTTACTTTACGGAATTCAAAATTACAATGCTTGTCTTTCATAATTTGGTCAGATATACTCGGCTGTGTAGTGTCAGCGTTTGTTGCTGGCATGTCATGCCTAAGTTTGCTAATCTTGGCAATGAAAAAATCATTAAAATAGTTGGCAATATCAGTGGGTTTTGTGATGAATGAGCCATCTGATTCGATGAATGATGGAGCGGAGTTTGCCTTTTTGCCCAAAATTTCATTTAAGGTGCTTCAAAGCTTTTGACTATCATTCTTTATATAATTTATCTTGTGTACTTTCTCCTTCTTTTTATTCAGTTTAGTCACATGATTTCTCAGTTTGCAGTATGTTTGTCAATCGGTTGTGCAGCCAGACCTATTTGCCATCTCTTTTGCCTCATCCCTCTCAACCATACAATTTTTCAATTCCTCATCAATCCACGGGGATTTAACTGTTTTTATAGTCATTTTCTTTAATGGGTGCATGCTTATTAGTAACTGGGATAAGCAATTTCATAAATGTGTCAAGTGCAGTGTCAGGTTGCTCGTCATTACACACCACGGACCAACAAATATTCTTCACATCAACAACATATGAATCACTACAAAACTTATTGTATGACCTCTTATACACTATATTAGGCCCAGCCTTTGGAACTTTGGTTTTCCTAGATATGGCTACTATATTGTGATCACTACATCTGATGGATTTGGATACTGCTTTCAAACAAATGTCTGCTGCATTAGTAAAGATGTGATCAATACATGTTGATGATTTAATTCCTGTACTGTTTGTTACTATCCTGGTAGGTTGACTGATAACCTGAACCAGGTTGCAGGCACCAGTTACAGTTTGAGGCTTTCTCTTGAGTGGGCTGCCTGATGTCAATATTTAAATCACCCAGAAAGTATACCTCTCTATTGATATCACATACATTATCAAGCATTTCACACATGTTATCCAGATACTGACTGTCAGCACTTGGTGGTCTATAGCAGTTTCCCACCAGAATGGGCTTTAGGTGAGGCAGATGAACCTGTAGCCATATTACTTCAACAGTATTTAACATTAACTCCTCTCTAAGCTTTACAGGAATTTTGGTTCTGAATATAAACAGCCACACCTCAACCTTTGGCATTTCTGTATTTTCTGTAGATCTAATAACCATGTATTGCTACCACTGTATCATCAAAGGTATTATCTAAGTGACTTTCACAGAATATGAATGTCATCTGCTACTAGCAAAGTATTGATCTCATGAACCTTGTTTCTTAAGATACATATGTTAACGTGGGCTATTTGTAACACTTTTCTGGAATGCTTGATTCTTTTTCTTGCTTTACTGGGAAGCTTAGCAGAGGTAGACATACTCAGGTACATGTTATTAGTGCAGGGTGAGCTGCACACAGTGGACTTCCTACTAGGGCACACCACCTCAGTGCTAACAGTATTACTCTGGTCCATAGGCATATGATTACTGCATACAATAGCTGTAGGATCAGCAGAGGCATTCAGGGCAGTAAGAGGGACATAGATTAGGTTATTTAAGTTGTGTCTTCCAACTCCCCTAGGATCATTGATAAGTCATTGTCTCAATGCAGCCTTATTATGCTCTGTTGTCTGCTGTCTTCTCTGCTGTCTGATCTGCTGTCTGCTCTGCTCTCTGATCTGCTGTCTGCTCTGCTGTCTGCTCTGATGTCTGATCTGCTGTCTGCTGTCTGATCTGCTATCTGCTGTCTGCTCTGCTCTCTGCTTTCTGCTCAGCTGTCTAATCTACTGTCTGCTCTGCTATCTGATCTGCTGTATCATCTGCTGTCTGCTCGACTGTCTGCTCTGCTGTCTGCTCTGCTGTCTCTCTACTGTCTGATCTCCTTTCTGATCTGCTGTCTGATCTGCTGTCTGTTCTTCTGTGTGATCTGCTGTCTGCTGTCTGATCTGCTGTCTGTTCTTCTGTGTGATCTGCTGTCTCGCTGCTGTTTGATCTCCTTTCTGATCTGCTGTCTGCTCTTTTGTCTGATCTGCTGTCTTCTCTGCTGTCTGATCTCCTTTCTGATCTGCTGTCTGATCTGCTGTCTGTTCTTCTGTCTATTCTGCTGTCTGCTCTGCTGTCTGCTCTGCTGTCTGATCTGCTGTCTGCTGTCTGATCTGCTGTCTGTTGTCTGCTCTGCTGTCTGCTCTGTTGTCTGATCTGTTCTCTGTTCTGTGACAGGATCTGTTCCTCCAGGTGGTCAACATCTGTTCCTGGTTTATTATGTTCCATGTCCTGTAATCCAGGAAGTCCTGACAGTTGTCATCATGTCAACAGCACTGCCACAAACCAGATACCTGTAATATACACATCTATTTGTTATTGTATTAATTACCATTTTACAATATGGCATATGGGAAGCTGATGGAATAATGAATCTGTGAAAAAGCAAAACAGTCGGTGCACTCTTGAAATAGCAATACAAGGTTGTATAGTAAAAGGTGCTTTTTGTTAAAATAGCATCCATAGCTCCTTCTCTTCCTTGTTGTTAGTTGTTAGACTGTGGCTCCTGAGTGGCGCAGTGGTCTAAGGCACTGCACCGCAGTGCTAGCTGTGCCACTAGAGATCCTGGTTCAAATCCAGGCTCTGTCGTAGCTGGCCGCGACCGGGAGACCCATGGGGCGGCGCACAATTCGCCCAGGGTAGGGGGAGGAATGGCTGGCAGGGATGTAGCTCAGTTGGTAGAGCATGGCGTTTGCAACGCCAGGGTTGTGGGTTCATTTCCCACGGGGGGCCAGTATAAAAAAATGTGTATTCACTAACTGTAAGTCGCTCTGGATAAGAGCGTCTGCTAAATGACTAACATGTAAATGTAGACATGCAAGCCCTCTCTGTCCTAATATCACTCATTTGGAGTAACTTGTTCTTTTGACAGATGACAAAACCGTTTCCCCTCCCTGGGTGACTCATTTAGGAAGTTTTACTCCTCTTTTGGTAATGTCATCCGCTATAAGGAATGTTCTAATTATAAGATTGATCCTAAATTGAATTAGAACTCGATGAGGTCATCTATCTCCAGAGGAAACAAACTTTCCATTCCAGAACCTCTCTTTCACTTTCTCCTCCTTTAATTGTGCTGCTCTGTCCTCCTGTGAGCTGTGGAGAGAGAGAGAGCACTGTCCTCCTGTGAGCTGTGGAGAGAGAGAGAGAGCACTGTCCTCCTGTGAGCTGTGGAGAGAGAGAGAACACTGTCCTCCTGTGAGCTGTGAAGAGAGAGAGAGAACACTGTCCTCATGTGAGCTGTGGAGAGAGAGAGAACACTGTCCTCCTGTTAGCTGTGGAGAGAGAGAGAAACCTGTCCTCCTGTGAGCTGTGGAGAGAGAGAGAACACTGTCCTCCTGTGAGATGTGGAGAGAGATAGCACTGTCCTCCTGTGAGCTGTGGAGAGAGAGAGCACTGTCCTCCTGTGAGCTGTGGAGAGAGAGAGCACTGTCCTGTGAGCTGTGGAGAGTGAGAGAACACTGTCCTCCTGTGAGCTGTGGAGAGAGAGAACACTGTCCTCCTGTGAGCTGTGGAGAGAGGGAGAGCACTGTCCTCCTGTGAGCTGTGGAGCGAGAGAGCACTGTCCTCCTGTGAGCTATGGAGAGAGAGAGAGAGAGAGCATTGTCCTCCTGTGAGCTGTGGAGACAGAGAGCATTGTCCTCCTGTGAGCTGTGGAGAGAGAGAGAACACTGTCCTCCTCTGTACAGAGAGAGAGAGAGCTAGCTGTCCTCTGTGGCTAGGAAAACCTAGAGAGGCAGAAACCTAGGAAGAAACCTAGAGAGGAACCAGGCTCTGCCAGTCCTCTTCTGATGTTCAAATGTGTATAGATGACCAGCACGGTCGAATAATAATGAAAGTGGTTGTAGAGGGTGCAACAGGTCAGCACCTCAGGAGTAAATGGCAGTTGGCTTTTCATAGCCGAGTATTCAGAGAACGAGACAGCAGGTGCGGTAGAGAGAGAGAGCGAGAGGGAGGGAGAGAGAGCGAGAGAGGGTTGAAAACAGCAGGTCCGGGACAAGGTAGCACGTCCGGTCAACAGGTCAGGGTTCCATAGCCCCAGGCAGAACAGCAGAAACTGGATCAGCAGCACGACCAGGTGGACTGGGGACTACCAGGAGTCATCAGGCCAGGTAGTCCTGAGGCATGGTCCTAGGGCTCATGTTCCGAGAGAGAGAGAGAGAGAGAGAGAGAGAGAGAGAGAGAGAGAGAGAGAGAGAGAGAGAGAGAGAGAGAGAGAGAGAGAGAGAGAGAGAGATGGGAGAATTAGAGGGAGTGTACTTAAGTTCACACAGGACACCAGGTAAAACAGGAGAATTTCACCAGATAGGATAGACTGACCCTAGCCCCCCAGCACATATATTATTGCAGCATAGATACTGGAGGCTGAGACGGGGGGGGGTCGGGGGACACTGTTGCCCCGTCCGACGATACCCCTGGACCGGGCCAACCAGGCAGGCTATAACCCCACCCACTTTGCCAAAGCACAGCACTGACACCACTAGAGGGATATCAACAGACCACCAACTTACTACCCTGTGACAAGGCTGAGTATAGCCCACGAAGATCTCCTCCACCGGACGAGCCCGAAAGGGCGCAAGACTGGACAGGAAGATCATGTCAGTGACTCAACCCACTCAAGTCGTATATAGCGAACAAAGCCTGGCACGACTTGACGCACCCCTCCTAGGGACGGCATGGAAGAGCACTAGTAAGCCAGTGACTCAGCCCCCGTAATAGGGTCAGAGGCAGAGAATCCCAGTGGAGAGAGGGGAGCCGGCCAGGCAGAGACAGAAAGGGCAGTTTGTCACTCCAGTGCCCTTCCGTTCACCTTCACACCCCTGGGCCAGATTACACTCAATCATAGGACCTACAGAAGAGATGAGACTTCAGTAAAGACTTAAAGGTTGAGACCGAGTCTGCGTCTCTCACATGGATAGGCAAACCATTCCATACAAATGGAGCTCTATAGGAGAAAGCCCTGCCTCCAGCTGTTTGCTTAGAAATTCTAGGGACAATAAAGAGGCCTGCGTCTTGTGACCGTAGCATATGTGTAGGTATGTACGGCAGGACCAAATCAGAGAGATAGGTAAGAGAACGTCCATGTAATGCTTTGTAGGTTAGCAGAAAAACCTTGAAATCAGCCCTAGCCTTAACAGGAAGCCAGTGTAGAGAGGCTAGCACTGGAGTAATAAGATACAATTTTGGGGTTCTAGTCAAGATTCTTGCAGCCGTATTTAGCATTAACTGAAGTTTATTTAGTGCTTTATCCGGGTAGCCGGAGAGAAGAGCATTGCAGTAGTCTAATGTAGAAGTGACACAAGCATGGACTAGCTTTTCCGCATCATTTTTGGACAAAACCTTTCTGATTTCTGCAATGTCGTAACGTATTTTCTTGATATGTTCGTCAAAAGAGAGATCAGCTTCTGGAGTAAGAGCACTGTCCTCTGTGCTGTGGAGAGAGAAAGAGAGCACTGTCCTCCTCTGTTCTTTGGAGAGAGGGAGTGAGAGAGAGCGCTGTCCTCCTCTGTTTTGTGCAGAGAGAGAGAGAGAGCACTGTCCTTCTCTGGACTGTGGAGAGACAGAGAGAGCACTGTCCTCCTCTGTGTGGCGGAGGGAGAGAGAGAGCACTGTCATCCTCTGTTTGTGGAGAGAGAGAGAGAGAGAGAGCACTGTCCTCCTCAGTACTGTGTAGAGAGCGAGACAGCACTGTCATTCTCTTTGCTGTGGAGAGAGCGCTGTCCTCCTCTGTACTGTGGAGAGAGAGAGACAGACAGAGAGAGACAGAGAGAGAGAGAGCACTGTCCTCCTCTGTACTGGGAAGAGAGCGAGAGAGCACTGTCATTCTCTGTGCTGTGGAGAGGGAGAGAGAGAGAGAGAGAGAGAGAGAGAGAGAGAGAGAGAGAGAGAGAGAGAGAGAGAGAGAGAGAGAGAGAGAGAGAGATCCAACCAAAAACATAGAGACCCAGAAAACCTGAGCCTACGCCTTCACTATGGTGAATCACTAAAACAATACAGAAATACACTACGGAAAAAGAAGGAACAGCATGTCAGAAATCAGCTCAATGTAATTGAAGAATCCATAGACTCTAACCACTTCTGGGAAAATTGGAAAACACTAAACAAACAACAACACGAAGAGCTATCTATCCAAAACGGAGATGTATGGGTAAACCACTTCTCCAATCTTTGTGGCTGTATAACAAAGATCAACTATTAAAGACTACCAGAACCCACTGGATTCTCCAATTACATTGAATGAACTACAGGACAAAATACAAACCCTCCAACCCAAAAAGGCCTGTGGTGTTGACGGTATCCTCAATGAAATGATAAAATATAATATTTCAATTAGCTATACTTAAACTCTTTAACATCATCCTTAGCTCTGGCATCTTCCCCAATATTTGGAACCAAGGACTGATCACCCCGATCCACAAAAGTGGAGACAAATTTGACCCCAATAACTACCGTGGGACATGTGTCAACAGCAACCTTGGGAAAATCCTCTGCATTATCATTAACAGCAGACTAGTTCATTTCCTCAGTGAAAACAACGTACTGAGCAAATGTCAAATTGGCTTTTTACCAAATTACCGTACGACAGACCACGTATTCACCCGGCACACCCTGATTAACAAACAAAACAAAACAAAGGCAAAGTCTTCTCATGCTTTGTTGATTTCAAAAAAGCTTTTGACTCAATTTGGCATGAGGGTCTGCTATACAAATTGATGGAAAGTGGTGTTGGGGGAAAAACATTATAAAATCCATGTACACAAACAACAAGTGTGTGGTTAAAATTGGCAAAAAACACACACATTTCTTTCCACAGGGCCGTGGGGTGAGACAGGGATGCAGTTTAAGCCCCACCCTCTTCAACATATATATCAATGAATTGGCAAGGGCACTAGAACAGTCTGCAGCACTCGGCCTCACCCTACTAGAATCTGAAGTCAAATGTCTAATGTTTGCTGATGATCTGGTGCTTCTGTCCTCAACCAAGGAGGGCCTACAGCAGCACCTAGATCTTCTGCACAGATTCTGTCAGACCTGGGCCCTGACAGTAAATCTCAGTAAGACAAAAATAATGGTGTTCCAAAAAAGGTCCAGTTGCCAGGACCACAAATACAATTTCCATCTAGACACCGTTGCCCTAGAGCACCCAAAAAACTATACATACCTCGGCCTAAACATCAGCGCCACAGGTAACTTCCACAAAGCTGTGAGCGATCTGAGAGACAAGGCAAGAAGTGCCTTCTATGCCATCAAAAGGAACATACAATTTGACATACCAATTAGGATCTGGCTAAAAATACTTGAATCAGTTATAGAACCCATTGCCCTTTATGGTTGTGAGGTCTGGGGTCCGCTCACCAACCAAGAATTCACAAAATGGGACAAACACCAAATTGAGACTCTGCATGCAGAGTTCTGCAAAAATATCCTCAGTGTACAACAAAAAACACCAAATAATGCATCCAGAGCAGAATTAGGCTGATACCCGCTAATTATCAAAATCCAGAAAAGAGCCGTTAAGTTCTATAACCACTTAAAAGGAAGCGATTCCCAAACCTTCCATAACAAAGTCATCACCTACAGAGAGATGAACCTGGAGAAGTCCCCTAAGTAAGCTGGTCCTGGGGCTCTGTTCACAAACACAAACAAACCCCACAGAGCGCCAGGACAACAACACAATTAGACCCAACCAAATCATGAGAAAACAAAAAGAGAATTACTTGACACATTGAAAAGAATTTACAAAAAAACTGAGCAAACTAGATTGCTATTTGGCCCTAAACAGAGAGTACACAGTGGCAGAATACCTGACCACTGTGACTGACCCAAACTTAAGGAAAACTTTGACTATGTACAGACTCAGTGAGCATAGCCTTGCTATTGAGAAAGGCCACCGTTGGCAGACCTGGCTCTCAAGAGAAGACAGGCTATGTGCACATCATTACAACACTGTATATATACAGAATATGACATTTTAAATGTCTTTATTCTTTTGGAACTTCTGAGTGTAATGTTTACTGTTAATATTTATTGTTTTTTTCATTTTTGTTTGCTATCTACTTCACTTGCCTTGGCAATGTTAACACACGTTTCCCATGCCAATAAAGCTCTTAGAGAAAGAGAGAGAGAGAGAGAGAGAGAGAGAGAGAGAGAGAGAGAGATTCATAATGGTATTTTTTAGTCATGACCAGGCGTCTTATTTTACTGCAATGATGAAATTGCCAGAATTGAGGACCTTTCATTTTGTTCTGTAAAAAAGTAGTTATTCCTCTTTCCTTCTTCCTCATAACGTTGTTATAATTTCTAATAATCTCTTTGTATTGTGAATCAATCACTGTGTTACCACAGAATTAAGAATGACCAGAATGTTAATAGGTTGTTCTTTCTGTCAGCAGATAAAATCTGTGTAATATTTACTTAGTGATGTTGCTTTAATTCACAGCAGTCGTCCCACAGTCTGTGGATGCGTCCCAAATGGCACCCTATTCCCTTTATAGAGGAGGTCCTGGTGAAAAGTAGTGCACTATATAGGGAATAGGGTGCCATTGGGGATGCATTGTTTGTCATATTGTCTTAGTTGTGTGGCTTTAATTCACAGTAGAGAGTGCCTCCGTCAGTGTGACATCATTTCCTTAGAAACGGTTTGGTCAATGTGGATCCTTCTCCAAACAAATAGAGAGAGGGATTGATTAAAGCCATATGACTTTAACTAGCATGAGCAGTGAGAGGGGATGATTAGCTCACCAATTTCCAATACAAATAGAACCCCCCCACCTTTTTATTCCCCGTCTCTTGTCTGTAGCAGAATTTAATGGACATTATGCAGTTTTCTTCCAATACAAAGATATAATTTGAGATTTAGCCTAGCAATCAATATTTAAATGGCCCAGTGCCGTGTGTACAGATTTGGTAGAATACATTCTGGGCATTTAGGGGGCATTTTGGGCACACTTTTGAAAAATAAAAACCCTGGAGTTCAGTGGAGGGAGATGCTCATTTTGCTAAGGACTAGCCCTAATCCTTCCAACCCTTTCAACCCTGGCATGGCTCATTTGACGCCTCGCCCCTGGCTCTAACTTTAACCCGGAGCCTGGCCGCTGAAGACATGTCGTCTTCCTCTCTCCCAGTGGAGTTGTGTTTGTCTCTCTCTCTCTCTCTCTCTCTCTCTCTCTCTCTCTCTCTCTCTCTCTCTCTCTCTCTCTCTCTCTCTCTCTCTCTCTCTCTCTCTCTCTCTCTCTCTCTGTCTCTCTCTCTCTCTCTCTCTCTCTCTCTCTCTCTCTCTCTCTCTCTCTCTCTCTCTCTCTCTCTCTCTCTTTCTCTCTCTCGTACAGTTGGTACCCTCTGGAGGGTTAGTAGCCAAGAAGAAATGTCTTAATAAAGCAGAAAGACAGTTCAAATTTGTAATCCTGTCCTGTCCTGTCCTGTACTGTCATGTCATGTCCTGTACTGTCCTGTACTAAAGCAGTCGAATCTCAGTGACAAGATGAAGTCAGTCAGCCAGCCAGCCCAGTGAGCCCAGCCAACCAGCCGAGTGAACCCAGCCAGCCCAGTGAGCCCAGCCAGCCCAGTGAGCCCAGCCAGCCCAGTGAGCCCAGCCAGCCCAGTGAGCCCAGCCAGCCCAGTGAGCCCAGCCAGCCAGCCGAGTGAGCCCAGCCAGCCCAGGGAGCCCAGCCAGCCCAGTGAGCCCAGCCAGCCCAGTGAGCCCAGCCAGCCCAGTGAGCCCAGCCAGCCCAGTGAGCCCAGCCAGCCCAGTGAGCCCAGTGAGCCCAGTGAGCCCAGTGAGCCCAGCCAGCCCAGTGAGCCAAGCCAGCCCAGCCAGCCCAGCCAGCCCAGTGAGCCCAGCCAGCCCAGTGAGCCCAGCCAGCCAGCCGAGTGAGCCCAGCCAGCCCAGTGAGCCAAGCCAGCCCAGCCAGCCCAGCCAGCCCAGCCAGCCCAGTGAGCCAAGCCAGCCCAGCTAGCCCAGCCAGCCCAGTGAGCCCAGCCAGCCAGCCGAGTGAGCCCAATGAGCCCAGCCAGCCCAGTGAGCCAAGCCAGCCCAGCCAGCCCAGCCAGCCCAGTGAGCCCAGCCAGCCCAGTGAGCCCAGCCAGCCCAGCTAGCCCAGCCAGCCCAGTGAGCCCAGTGAGCCCAGCCAGCCCAGTGAGCCCAGCCAGCCCAGCTAGCCCAGCCAGCCCAGTGAGCCCAGCCAGCCCAGCCAGCCCAGCCAGCCCAGCCAGCCCAGCCAGCCCAGCTAGCCCAGCCAGCCCAGTGAGCCCAGCCAGCCCAGTGAGCCCAGCCAGCCCAGCCAGCCCAGTGAGCCCAGCCAGCCCAGTGAGCCCAGTGAGCCCAGCCAGCCCAGTGAGCCCAGCTAGCCCAGCCAGCCCAGTGAGCCCAGTGAGCCCAGCCAGCCCAGTGAGCCCAGTGAGCCCAGCCAGCCCAGCCAGCCCAGTGAGCCCAGCCAGCCCAGTGAGCCCAGCCAGCCCAGTGAGCCCAGTGAGCCCAGCCAGCCCAGTGAGCCCAGCTAGCCCAGCCAGCCCAGTGAGCCCAGTGAGCCCAGCCAGCCCAGTGAGCCCAGTGAGCCCAGCCAGCCCAGTGAGCCCAGCCAGCCAGCCGAGTGAGCCCAGCCAGCCCAGTGAGCCAAGCCAGCCCAGCCAGCCCAGCCAGCCCAGCCAGCACAGTGAGCCCAGCCAGCCCAGCCAGCCCAGCCAGCCCAGCCAGCCCAGTGAGCCCAGCCAGCCCAGTGAGCCCAGTGAGCCCAGCCAGCCCAGTGAGCCAAGCCAGCCCAGCTAGCCCAGCCAGCCCAGTGAGCCCAGCCAGCCAGCCGAGTGAGCCCAATGAGCCCAGCCAGCCCAGTGAGCCAAGCCAGCCCAGCCAGCCCAGCCAGCCCAGTGAGCCCAGCCAGCCCAGTGAGCCCAGCCAGCCCAGCTAGCCCAGCCAGCCCAGTGAGCCCAGTGAGCCCAGCCAGCCCAGTGAGCCCAGCCAGCCCAGCTAGCCCAGCCAGCCCAGTGAGCCCAGCCAGCCCAGCCAGCCCAGCCAGCCCAGCCAGCCCAGCCAGCCCAGCCAGCCCAGTGAGCCCAGTGAGCCCAGCCAGCCCAGTGAGCCCAGCCAGCCCAGTGAGCCCAGTGAGCCCAGTGAGCCCAGCCAGCCCAGCCAGCCCAGTGAGCCCAGCCAGCCCAGCCAGCCCAGCCAGCCCAGTGAGCCCAGCCAGCCCAGTGAGCCCAGTGAGCCCAGCCAGCCCAGTGAGCCCAGTGAGCCCAGCCAGCCCAGTGAGCCCAGCCAGCCCAGTGAGCCCAGCCAGCCCAGTGAGCCCAGTGAGCCCAGCCAGCCCAGTGAGCCCAGTGAGCTAAGCCAGCCCTCTGGCTCTGTCAGTCTGCAGTCCGCACCCTGCTCTAAATACACTCCAGCCCTGTTTTCCCTGTCTCCCGCTGGCTCTGTCAGTCTGCAGTCCGCAACCTTCTCTAAATACACTCCAGCCCTGTTTTCCCTGTCTCCCGCTGGCTCTGTCAGTCTGCAGTCCGCACCCTGCTCTAAATACACTCCAGCCCTGTTTTCCCTGTCTCCCGCTGGCTCTGTCAGTCTGCAGTCCGCACCCTGCTCTAAATACACTCCAGCCCTGTTTTCCCTGTCTCCCGCTGGCTCTGTCAGTCTGCAGTCCGCACCCTTCTCTAAATACACTCCAGCCCTGTTTTCCCTGTCTCCCGCTGGCTCTGTCAGTCTGCAGTCCGCACCCTGCTCTAAATACACTCCAGCACTGCATGCGTCAAACATCAAATCTCTCCTCAGCCCTCTAAAAAGGTGGTGAATAACCTCTCTGTTCCAGCCTGCTCTTACTAATCCTAGCAAACCAAAGCCCCAGCCTCGGACCTGCCAAAGTTGTGCCTCTCAAGAGAGATCATAGGGGTTATTGAGTGTTTTCCTTTCAACTCTTTGACACTACTCACACACACACACACATATGCACACACACACACACAACCACACGCCCTGGCAATATACATTAGACATACCTCCCTTCTGGGCCTGCAAACACTGTAGTTAGTTATTCAACATCCACAACTGGGCTGCCCACATATCGCTATGATTCATATGCCTGGCATGGAAACAGATCTCACTTTGAAGCATGGATCAGATTCATGCCTCACACACACACACACACACACACACACACACACACACACACACACACACACACACACACACACACACACACACACACACACACACACACACATACACACACACACACACACACACACACACACACACACACATACACACACACACACACACACACACACACACACACCCCGCTCTCCTCAGCCTGAATACCTGGAGATTATCTCATCTTCTCTTTTGTCAGGACAGGAATGATATTGTTAACTTATTGCATCGTGTGACAATGTGCCAACGATTATTTATGTTCTGACAAAGCTCAGGCCTAAAAACAGTGCCTTGATAACATAGGATAGGTACAGTGCCTTGCAAAAGTATTCATCCCTCTTGGCGTTTTTCCTATTTTGTTCCATTACAACCTGTAATTTAAATGGATTTTTATTTGGATTTCATGTAATGGACATACACAAAATAGTCCAAATTGGTGAAGTGAAATTAAAAAAATTACTTGTTTCAAAGAATTAAAAAATATTAATAATGGAAAAGTGGTGCGTGCATATGTTTTAATGTATTCACCCTCTTTGCTATGAAGCCTCTAAATAAGATCTGGTGCAACCAATTACCTTCAGAAGTCACATAATGAGTTAAATAAAGTCCACCTGTGTGCAATCGAAGTGTCACATGATCTTAGTATATATACACCTGTTCTGAAAGGCCCCAGAGCATGCAACACCACTAAGCAAGGGGCACCACCAAGCAAGCGGCACCATGAAGACCAAGGAGCTCTCCAAACAGGTCAGGGACAAAGTTGTGGAGAAGTACAGATCAGGGTTGGGTTATAAAAAAATATCAGAAACTTTGAACATCCCACGGAGCACCATTATATCCATTATTAAAAAATTGAAAGAATATGGCACCACAACAAACCTGCCAAGAGAGTGCCGCCCACCAAAACTCACGGACCAGTCATTGAGGGCATTAATCAGAGAGGCAACAAAGAGACCAAAGATAACCCTGAAGGAGCTGCAAAGCTCCACAGCGGAGATTGGAGTATCTGTCCATAGGACCACTTTAAGCCGTACACTCCACAGAGCTGGGCTTTACGGAAGAGTGGCCAGAAAAAAGCCATTGCTTAAAGAAAGAAATAAGCAAACATGTTTGGTGTTCACCAAAAGCCATGTGGGAGACTCCCCAAACATAGGGAAGAAGGTACTCTGGTCAGATGAGACTAAAATTGAGCTCTTTGGCCATCAAGGAAAACACTATGTCTGGCGCAAACCCAACACCTCTCATCACCCCGAGAACACATTTACATTTACATTTAAGTCATTTAGCAGACGCTCTTATCCAGAGCGACTTACAGTTAGTGAATACATAATTTTATTTTTTATACTGGCCCCCCATGGGAATCGAACCCACAACCCTGGCGTTGCAAACGCCATGCTCTATCAACTGAGCTACATCCCTGCCGGCCATTCCCTCCCCTACCCTGGACGACGCTGGGCCAATTGTGCGCCGCCCATGAGTCTCCCGGTCGCGGCCGGCTGCGACAGAGCCTGGATTCGAACCAGGATCTCTAGTGGCACAGTTAGCACAGTGAAGCATGGTGGTGGCAGCATCATGCTGTGGGGATGTTTTTCATCGGCAGGGACTGGGATACTGGTCAGAATTGAAGGAATGATGGATGGTGCTAAATACTGGGAAATTCTTGAGGGAAACCTGTTTCAGTCTTCCAGAGATTTGAGACTGGGACGGAGGTTCACCTTCCAGCAGGACAATGACCCTAAGCATACTGCTAAAGCAACACTCGAGTGGTTTAAGGGGAAACATTTAAATGTCGTGGAATGGCCTAGCCAAAGCCCAGACCTCAATCTATTTGAGAATCTGTGGTATGACTTAAAGATTGCTGTACACCAGCGGAACCCATCCAACTTGAAGGAGCTGGAGCAGTTTTGCCTTGAAGAATGGGCAAAAATCCCAGTGGCTAGATGTGCCAAGCTTATAGAGACATACCCCAAGAGACTTGCAGCTGTAATTGCTGCAAAAGGTGGCTCTACAAAGTATTGACTTTGGGGGGGGTGAAAAGTAATAAAAAAATATATATATATAATAATAATCCAGGATGTAAGGCAACAAAATAGGAAAAATGCCAAGGGGGGTGAATCCTTTCACAAGCCATTGTATGATGTTTCTCCTGTACTGTTTTGAGTAGGACACAACATTAGAATGATGGATAAAGAGGTAGAATAAGGAGGGTGGACAGCCCTGTGAGCAGTAGAAACATCGCATTACAGTAGAAACATCGCATTACAGTAGAAACATCGTTTTACAGTAGAAACATCTTATTACAGTAGAAACATCATATTACAGTAGAAATATCGAGTAGCAACATCGTATTACAGTAGAAACATCATATTACAGTAGAAACATCATATTACAGTAGAAATATCGAGTAGCAACATCGTATTACAGTAGAAACATCATATTACAGTAGCAACATCGTCACGCCCTGGCCTTGAGAGCCCGGTTTTCTTTAGTTGGTTTGGTCAGAGTGTGAATTTCTATGTGTATGATCTAGATATTGTAGATGTATGTTGGCCGGGTGTGGTTCCCAATCAGAGGCAGCTGTCGATCGTTGTCTCTGATTGGGGACCATACTTAGGCAGCCATTTTGCCTACCTTTAGTTGTGGGATCTTGTTTCTGTGTGTTTGGCTTGTTTGATGTTTAGCCTTTAGAACTTCACGTTACGTTGCTTTTGTTGTTTTGTTCGGTGTTTATTCAATAAACGAACATGTTCGCATACCACGCTGCACCTTGGTCCAATGCTGTACTCAACGAACGTGACAAACATCATATTACAGTAGAAACATCTTGTTCTCTAACTCGATTGTAAATCACTGCACCTTTACTCCCCCTCTCCCCTTCTGTCTCCCCCTCTCCCCTTCTGTCTCCCCCTCTCCTCCTCTGTCTCTCCCTCTCCTCCTCTGTCTCCCCCTCTCCTCCTCTGTCTCCCCCTCTCCCCTTCTGTCTCCCCCCTCTCCTCCTCTGTCTCCCCCTCTCCCCCTCTCCCCTTCTGTCTCCCCCCTCTCCCCTTCTGCCTCCCCCTCTCCCCTTCTGCCTCCCCCTCTCCTCCTCTGTCTCCCCCTCTCCCCTTCTGTCTCCCCCTCTCCCCTTCTGTCTCCCCCCTCTCCCCTTCTGCCTCCCCCTCTCCCCTTCTGCCTCCCCTCTCCTCCTCTGTCTCCCCCTCTCCCCTTCTGTCTCCCCTCTCCCCCTTCTGCCTCCCCCTCTCCCCTTCTGCCTCCCCCTCTCCCCTTCTGTCTCCCCCTCTCCTCCTCTGTCTCCCCCTCTCCCCTCTCCCCTTCTGTCTCCCCCTCTCCCCTTCTGCCTCCCCCTCTCCCCTTCTGTCTCCCCCTCTCCTCCTCTGTCTCCCCCTCTCCCCCTCTCCCCTTCTGTCTCCCCCTCTCCCCTTCTGCCTCCCCCTCTCCCCTTCTGTCTCCCCCTCTCCCCTTCTGTCTCCCCCTCTCCCCTTCTGTCTCCCCCTCTCCCCTTCTGCCTCCCCCTCTCCTCCTCTGCCTCCCCCTCTCCTCCTCTGTCTCCTCCTCTGTCTCCCCCTCTCCCCTTCTGTCTCCCCCTCTCCTCCTCTCTCTCCCCCTCTCCCCTTCTGCCTCTCCCTCTACCCCTCTCCCCTTCTGCCTCCCCCTCTCCTCCTCTATCTCCTCCTCTGTCTCCCCCCTCTCCTCCTCTGTCTCCCCCTCTCCCCTTCTGTCTCCCCCCTCTCCCCCTCTGCCTCCCCCTCTCCCCTTCTGCCTCCCCCTCTCCTCCTCTGTCTCCTCCTCTGTCTCCCCCTCTCCTCCTCTGTCTCCCCCTCTCCTCCTCTGTCTCCCCCTCTCCCCTTCTGTCTCCCCCTCTCCTCCTCTCTGTCCCCCCTCTCCCCTTCTCCCTCTCCTCCTCTGTCTCCCCCCTCTCCCCTTCTGTCTCCCCCTCTCCCCTTCTGCCTCCCCCTCTCCCCTTCTGCCTCCCCCTCTCCCCTTCTGCCTCCCCCTCTCCTCCTCTGTCTCCTCCTCTGTCTCCCCCTCTCCTCCTCTGTCTCCCCCCTCTCCTCCTCTGTCTCCCCCTCTCCCCTTCTGTCTCCCCCCTCTCCCCTTCTGTCTCCCCCTCTCCTCCTCTCTGTCCCCCTCTCCCCTTCTCCCTCTCCCCCTCTGTCTCCCCCCTCTCTCCTTTTGTCCCCCCCTTTCCCCCCTGTCCCCTTCTGTCTCCCCCCTTTCCCCCTCTCCCCTTCTGTCTCCCCCCTCTCCTCCTCTCCCCCTCTCCTCCTCTGTCTCCCCCTCTCCCCTTCTGTCTCCCCCTCTCCTCCTCTCTCTCCCCCTCTCCCCTTCTGCCTCTCCCCTCTCCCTCCCCCCTCTCCCCTTCTGTCTCTCTGTCTCCCCCTCTCCCCTTCTGTCTCCCCCTCTCCCCTTCTGTCTCCCCCTTTCCCCCTCTCCCCTTCTGTCTCCCCCTCTCCCCTTCTGCCTCCCCCTCACCCCCTTCTGTCTCCCCCTCTCCCCTTCTGTCTCCCCCTCTCCCCTTCTGTCTCCCCCTTTCCCCCCTCACCCCTTCTGTCTCCCCCTCTCCCCCTTCTGCCTCCCCCTCTCCCCTTCTGCCTCCCCCTCTCCCCTTCTGCCTCCCCCTCTCCCCTTCTGTCTCCCCCTCTCCCCTTCTGCCTCCCCTCTCTCACCTTCTGCCTCCCCCTCTCCCCTTCTGCCTCCCCTCTCCCCTTCTGCCTCCCCCTCTCCCCTTCTGTCTTCCCCGCTTCCCCTCTCCTCCTCTGTCTCCCCCTCTCCCCCTCTCCTCCTCTGTCTCCCCCTCTCCCCTTCTGTCTCCCCCTCTCCTCCTCTCTCTCCCCCTCTCCCCTTCTGCCTCTCCCTCTACCCCTCTCCCCTTCTGCCTCCCCCCTCTCCTCCTCTATCTCCTCCTCTGTCTCCCCCCTCTCCTCCTCTGTCTCCCCCCTCTCCCTTCTGTCTCCCCCTCTCCCCTTCTGTCTCCCCCTCTCCTCCTCTCTGTCCCCCTCTCCCCTTCTCCCTCTCCCCCCTCTGTCTCCCCCTCTCTCCTTTTGTCTCCCCCTTTCCCCCTGTCCCCTTCTGTCTCCCCCCTTTCCCCCTCTCCCCTTCTGTCTCCCCCTCTCCTCCTCTCCCCCTCTCCTCCTCTGTCTCCCCCCTCTCCCCTTCTGTCTCCCCCCTCTCCTCCTCTCTCCCCCCTCTCCCCTTCTGCCTCTCCCCCTCTCCCTCCCCCTCTCCCCTTCTGTCTCTCTGTCTCCCCCTCTCCCCTTCTGTCTCCCCCTCTCCTTCTGTCTCCCCCTTTCCCCCTCTCCCCTTCTGTCTCCCCCTCTCCCCTTCTGTCTCCCCCTCTCCCCTTCTGTCTCCCCCTTTCCCCCCTCACCCCTTCTGTCTCCCCCCTCTCCCCTTCTGCCTCCCCCTCTCCCCTTCTGCCTCCCCCTCTCCCCTTCTGTCTCCCCCTCTCCTCCTCTGTCTCCCCCTCTCCCCTCTCCCCTTCTGTCTCCCCCTCTCCCTTCTGCCTCCCCCCTCTCCCCTTCTGTCTCCCCCTCTCCTCCTCTGTCTCCCCCTCTCCCCCCTCTCCCTTCTGTCTCCCCCTCTCCCCTTCTGCCTCCCCTCTCCCCTTCTGTCTCCCCCTCTCCCCTTCTGTCTCCCCCTCTCCCCTTCTGTCTCCCCCTCTCCCCCTTCTGCCTCCCCCTCTCCTCCTCTGCCTCCCCCTCTCCTCCTCTGTCTCCTCCTCTGTCTCCCCCCTCTCCCCTTCTGTCTCCCCCTCTCCTCCTCTCTCTCCCCCTCTCCCCTTCTGCCTCTCCCTCTACCCCTCTCCCCTTCTGCCTCCCCCTCTCCTCCTCTATCTCCTCCTCTGTCTCCCCCTCTCCTCCTCTGTCTCCCCCTCTCCCCTTCTGTCTCCCCCTCTCCCCTTCTGCCTCCCCCTCTCCCCTTCTGCCTCCCCCTCTCCTCCTCTGTCTCCTCCTCTGTCTCCCCCTCTCCTCCTCTGTCTCCCCCTCTCCCCTTCTGTCTCCCCCTCTCCTCCTCTCTGTCCCCCCTCTCCCCTTCTCCCTCTCCTCCTCTGTCTCCCCCTCTCCTCCTCTGTCTCCCCCCTCTCCTCCTCTGTCTCCCCCTCTCCCCTTCTGTCTCCCCCTCTCCCCTTCTGTCTCCCCCCTCTCCTCCTCTCTGTCCCCCTCTCCCCTTCTCCCTCTCCCCCTCTGTCTCCCCCTCTCTCCTTTTGTCCCCCCCTTTCCCCCTGTCCCCTTCTGTCTCCCCCTTTCCCCCTCTCCCCTTCTGTCTCCCCCTCTCCTCCTCTCCCCCTCTCCTCCTCTGTCTCCCCCTCTCCCCTTCTGTCTCCCCCTCTCCTCCTCTCTCTCCCCCTCTCCCCTTCTGCCTCTCCCCCTCTCCCTCCCCCTCTCCCCTTCTGTCTCTCTGTCTCCCCCTCTCCCCTTCTGTCTCCCCCTTTCCCCCTCTCCCCTTCTGTCTCCCCCTCTCCCCTTCTGCCTCCCCCTCACCCCTTCTGTCTCCCCCTCTCCCCTTCTGTCTCCCCCTCTCCCCTTCTGTCTCCCCCTTTCCCCCTCACCCCTTCTGTCTCCCCCTCTCCCCTTCTGCCTCCCCCTCTCCCCTTCTGCCTCCCCCTCTCCCCTTCTGCCTCCCCTCTCCCCTTCTGTCTCCCCCTCTCCCCTTCTGCCTCCCCCTCTCACCTTCTGCCTCCCCCTCTCCCCTTCTGCCTCCCCCTCTCCCCTTCTGCCTCCCCCTCTCCCCTTCTGTCTTCCCCGCTTCCCCTCTCCTCCTCTGTCTCCCCCTCTCCCCCTCTCCTCCTCTGTCTCCCCCTCTCCCCTTCTGTCTCCCCTCTCTCCTCCTCTCTCCCCTCTCCCCTTCTGCCTCTCCCTCTACCCCTCTCCCCTTCTGCCTCCCCCTCTCCTCCTCTATCTCCTCCTCTGTCTCCCCCTCTCCTCCTCTGTCTCCCCCTCTCCCCTTCTGTCTCCCCCTCTCCCCTTCTGTCTCCCCCTCTCCTCCTCTCTGTCCCCCTCTCCCCTTCTCCCTCTCCCCCTCTGTCTCCCCCTCTCTCCTTTTGTCTCCCCCTTTCCCCCTGTCCCCTTCTGTCTCCCCCTTTTCCCCCTCTCCCTTCTGTCTCCCCCTCTCCTCCTCTCCCCCTCTCCTCCTCTGTCTCCCCCTCTCCCCTTCTGTCTCCCCCTCTCCTCCTCTCTCTCCCCCTCTCCCCTTCTGCCTCTCCCCCTCTCCCTCCCCCTCTCCTTCTGTCTCTCTGTCTCCCCCTCTCCCCTTCTGTCTCCCCCTCTCCCCTTCTGTCTCCCCCTTTTCCCCCTCTCCCTTCTGTCTCCCCCTCTCCCCTTCTGTCTCCCCCTCTCCCCTTCTGTCTCCCCCTTTCCCCCTCACCCCTTCTGTCTCCCCCTCACCCCTTCTGTCTCCCCCTTTCCCCCCTCACCCCTTCTGTCTCCCCCTCACCCCTTCTGTCTCCCCCTCTCCTCCTCTCTCTCCCCCCTCCCCTTCTGTCTCCCCCTCTCCTCCTCTCCCCTTCTGCCTCTCCCTCTACCCCTCTCCTCTTCTGTCTCCCCCTCTCTCCCCTTCTGTCTCCCTCTCTCCCCTTCTGTCTCCCTCTCTCCCCTTCTGTCTCCCCCCACTCCCATTCTGTCTCCCCCTCACCCATTCTGTCTCTCCCTCCTCCTATTCTGCCTTCCCCCCAAGTTAAATTTAGCATAATAATGAATTATCCACAGCAGTGGTTTTCATGGTGATTAAATCATACAGTGGTTGGGGGTCAATTGCTTATTGACTGGAAACTCATGCAGCCGCCTTGTGCTGCCTCCTCAAACAACAACATAATGAAGCGGTTTGAGTCCATTGTTTTATGAACTGCTGTGTTGCACCACTACAGAAAGGTTTGTATTACCACAGCGTAAACGCCAAACACAGTTTCATTAACATAATTACAACGCCACTCACCTCTCAGCCTCCGTTTTCCGTAGCTGTTTGATACAGGGCAAGATCACACCGCTGCCAGAGACACTGTGATTTGGTATTGTGTTGTACAGTGTAAGATCATTATGGACAGTACAGTACATGAACCCATTCATTCTGGTATCCTTATGTATAGTACAGTACCTGAACCACACCTGTCGCTATGGCTGGGCCATAGGGGGCCGGGCCCGCCCCCCAAAATGCTTGTGCCCCCCCCCACTTGAGGGAATTTATAATTAAATATAGGTACTGTAGGCTAATAATAATTGTGCCCTGCCCTCCCATGCATTTCATATGCCCCCCTTAAGACTGAGGTCTGGCGACGGGTCTGACCTGAACCCATTCATTCTGGTATCCTTATGTACAGTACAGTCTCTGAACCCATTCATTCTGGCAGGAAATAAGAGAAAAACACTGCAAGGCAAAGTCAGAATAACAGTTGTTTCAAATACTTTGTGGCAATAGTTATATTCCATGTTTTGTAGTTTTTATACACCAGCCAATATACAGTTGAAGTCGGAAGTTTACATACATTTACATTTTAGTCATTTAGCAGACGCTCTTATCCAGAGCGACTTACAGGAGCAATTAGGGTTAAGTGCCTTGCTCAAGAGCACATCAACAGATTTTTCACCTAGTCGGCTCAGAGATTAGAACCAACGACCTTTCGGTTACTGGCACAACACTCTTAACCACTAAGCTACCTGCCGCCCTTAACCAAATACATTTAAACTCAGTTTTTCACAATTTCTGACATTTAATCCTAGTAAAAATTCCCTGTCTTAGGTCAGTTAGGATCACCACTTTATTTTAAGAATGTGAAATGTCAGAATAATAGTAGAGAGAATGGTTTATTTCAGCTTTTATTTCTTTCATCACATTCCCAGTGGGTCAGAAGTTTACATACACTCAATTAGTATTTGGTAGCATTGCCTTTAAATTGTTTAACTTGGGTGAAATGTTTTCGGGTAGCCTTCCACAAGCTTCCCACAATAAGTTGGGTGAATTTTGGCCCATTCCTCCTGACAGAGCTGGTGTAACTGAGTCAGGTTTGTAGGCCTCCTTGCTCGCACACGCTTTTTCAGTTCTGCCCACAAATGTTCTATAGGATTGAGGTCAGGGCTTTGTGATGGCCACTCCAATACCTTGACTTTGTTGTCCTTAAAACATTTTGTCACAACTTTGGAAGTATGCTTGGGGTCATTGTCCATTTGGAAGACCCATTTGCGACCAAGCTTTAACTTCCTGACTGATGTCTTGAGATGTTGCTTCAGTATTCCACATAATTTTCCTTCCTCATGATGCCATCTATTTTGTGAAGTGCACCAGTCCCTCCTGCAGCAAAGCACCCCCACAGCATGATGCTGTCACCCCCGTGCTTCACGGTTGGGATGGTGTTCTTCGGCTTGCAAGCAAACCCCCTTTTTCCTCCAAACATAACGATGGTCATTATGGCCAAACAGTTATATTTTTGTTTCATCAGACCAGAGGACATTTCTCCAAAAAGTACGGTCTTTCTCCCCATGTGCAGTTGCAAACCGTAGTCTGGCTTTTTTATGGTGGTTTTGGAGCAGTGGCTTCTTCCTTGCTGAGCGGCCTTTCAGGTTATGTCGATATAGGACTCATTTTACTGTGGATATAGATACTTTTGTACCTGTTTCCTCCAGCATCTTCACATGGTCCTTTGCTGTTGTTCTGGGATTGATTTGCACTTTTCGCACAAAAGTACGTTAATCTCTAGGAGACAGAACGTGTCTCCTTCCTGAGCGGTATGACGGCTGCGTGGTCCCATGGTGTTTATACTTGCGTACTATTGTTTGTACAGATGAACGTTGTACCTTCAGGCGTTTGAAAATTGCTCCCAAGGATGAACCAGACTTGTGGAGGTCAACAATTTTTTTTCTGAGGTCTTGGCTGATTTCTTTTCATTTTCCGATGATGTCAAGCAAAGAGGCACTGAGTATGAAGGTAGGCCGTGAAATACATCCACAGGTACACCTTCAATTTACTCAAATGATGTCAATTATTCTATCAGAAGCTTCTAAAGCCATGACATAATTTCCTGGAATTTTCCAAGCTGTTTAAAGGCACAGTCAATTTTGTGTATGTAAACTTTTGACCCACTGGAATTGTGATACAGTGAATTATATGTCAAATAATCTGTCTGCAAACAATTGTTGGAAATATTACTTGTGTCTTGCACTAACCGACTTGTTTTTGTGGAGTGGCTGAAAAACTAGTTTTAATGACTCCAACCTAAGTGTATGTAAACTTCTGACTTCAACTGTAACTTCATCAAGATACATTAAAGCACTGAGACACAATATCACTTCATCAAGAGACATTACAGTACTGAGACACAATATAACTTCATCAAGAGGCATTACAGTACTGAGTCACAATATAACTTCATCAAGAGGCATTACAGTACTGAGACACAATATAACTTCATCAAGAGACATTAGAGTACTGAGACACAATATAACTTCATCAAGAGACATTACAGTACTGAGACACAATATAACTTAATCAAGAGACATTACAGTACTGTGTCAAAATATAACTTAATCAAGAGGCATTACAGTACTGAGACACAATATAACTTCATCAAGAGACATTACACTACTGAGACACAATATAACTTCATCAAGAGACATTACAGTACTGAGTCACAATATAACTTCATCAAGAGACATTAGAGTACTGAGACACAATATAACTTCATCAAGAGACATTACAGTACTGAGTCACAATATAACTTCATCAAGAGACATTACACTACTGAGACAAAATATAACTTCATCAAGAGACATTACAGT
>NC_059200.1:15118422-15220922 GCF_020615455.1 Coregonus clupeaformis | reverse complement strand
ACTCAGCAATTAAATAAGTACACAGGATACAACAGTATCCACACTCAGGTAAAGAAATATCTTCTAATAAAGTTACCTATAGGGTAACCAACAACTTAGTGCGTACACAACACACAGGACACCACCGTGTCCACACTCACATAAAGAAATAGCTTCTAACAAAGTTACCAATAGGGTAACCAACAACTTAGTGCGTACACAACACACAGGACACCACCGTGTCCATACTCACATAAAGAAATAATCTCTCTCTTTCTCAACAAACACAAGACTGGTTTTTATACAATGGGCTGTGTGATTCAACAAACGAGTAACAGGTGGTGCTATTCACAGGAATGTTCACTGATTGGTCCAATCAGCAGACACCTCAACGACCACCAATCAGGAACATACAGGACACCTGTGATTAGGGCAGAAGGAGAGAAACACACAAAAACACAGGATACCTGTATCCGTAACACTCCCCACCCTTAAAAGAGCAAACCAAAATGGTTTGCGACACACGTACTATCACAACACCCAAAATTCAATAATCATCCTGTCGGGATAACAAAAAAAACCTAGATCATCAAACACGAGACAAAGCATCTGCCATCACATTATCTAACCCCTTTTTGTGGCGGATCTCCAAATTATAATTTTGCACGACAAGTGCCCAACGCATAAGGCGTTGGTTCTGGTTGTACATCCGGTGGAGAAAAACTAAGGGGTTATGGTCAGTATACACTACCACTGGTAATGCACTGGAACCAACATAAACTTCAAAGTACTGCAGAGCTAACAACAAAGCTAGAGCTTCTTGTTCAATGGTGGAATAGTTTGTCTGACATTTGTTAAATTTCCGTGAAAAATAACAGACAGGATGGTCCACTCCACTCTGGTCTTGCTGCAGTAGAACAGCACCAGCACCTCTGGCACTTGCATCTACCTCCAGTTTAAACGGCCGCTCAAAATCTGGCGCAGCAAGAACAGGAGTACTACACAAGAGTGCTTTAGCAGTGTTGAAAGCAGTACAACAATCTTCAGACCATACAAATTTTCTCGCCGGACTGAGCAAATCCGTTAATGGAGCAACTACCGCAGAGAAATTTTTACAGAAACTACGGTAGTAGCCAACCATCCCTAAAAAACGGCGTAGCTCTCTTCTGGTGGTAGGTGCGGGAAATGCGTTTATAGCTGAGACCTTGGCATCTACAGGGCGCACCTGACCATGGCCGACCTGTTTACCAAGATAAGTAACAGTAGCCTTCCCAAACTCGCACTTTGCTAAGTTCAGGGTTAGAGAAGCGGTTGCTAGACGTTCACACACTACCCGTAGAGTGTTAACATGATCAGACCACTCAGTTGAATAAATGACCAGATCATCAAGGTAAGCACTACAATTAGGAACTCCAGCCAATACTGTGTTAACCAGGCGTTGGAAAGTGGCTGGTGCGTTCCGCATCCCAAATGCCATGACAGCATATTGTAGGAAGTGATCTGGGGTCACAAATGCAGAGATGTCGGAAGCACGTGGGGTTAACGGCACCTGCCAGTAACCTTTTAGAAGATCTAATTTGGTTACATAGGTAGCAGCACCAACAGTATCAATACAGTCATCCAGTCTGGGTAACGGGAACGAGTCGGGCACTGTGACAGCATTGACTTTCCGATAGTCCGTACATAATCTGGATGTCCCATCAGGTTTAGGAACCAGAATGCACGGAGAACTCCAAGGACTTGAACTTGGCATAGCCAGGTTATTCTCCAGCAAATAACCGACCTCACCCCTCATTATCTTTCTCTTAGCGACGTTGACACGATAAGGATGTTGCTTGATAGGTGCAGCGTTTCCAACATTAATGTCATGTTCTAACACATTTGTACATGTAGGAACATCATTAAAAAGACATGGAAAGCTGTGTAATAGTCTCACAATATCATCTGACTGTCTGTCCGTTAAATGAATCAGGCTTGACGGGAGAGACAGCAGCATCTCTGAATTGGGCAATCTAGCACACTACTGCTGAGTATTGCGCAACTCCAAACCATCTCCGTCCACATCATTAACATGACCTCCCACTACAGCCGTAGCAGCAACAGAGACAGCCGACTCGGCCAGTTTCTCTGGACTGTCTACCTGAGTAACGGGTCTGTTGTGGTATGTCTTCAACATGTTAACGTGGCACACACGAGATTGGCGTTTTCTATCAGGAGTCTGTATCACATAGTCAGTTTCAGTTAGTTTCTTTTCAATGACATAAGGACCAGCGAAACGTGCTGACAATGACGCTCCTGGCACAGGCAACAACACAAGAACTCGGTCACCTGGCTGCAGTGAACGAGAAACAGCCTGTGTGTCATAGTGTCGTTTCATCCGTTTCTGTGAGGAAGACAGCGCTTCCTTTGCTAGAGCACAGGCAGCATGTAGGCGCTCACGAAGCGACTAACGTAGTCCAACACATTTTCTTTCACACACAACTCTTGTGACAAAAACTGATCCTTAAGGACTTTCATAGGTCCTCTCATGGTGTGTCCAAACACCAGTTCAGCTGGGCTGAACCCTAGGGATTCCTGTACTGTCTCACGGACAGCAAACAACACTAGAGGAACTCCCTCATCCCAATCTTTCTCAGATTCCAAACAATATTTACGGAGCATAGACTTCAGGGTCTGATGCCAACGTTCAAGCGCACCCTGAGACTCTGGGTGATATGCGCTTGACACACGGTGTGTAACTGACAAGGATTTTAACACTTGTTTGAAAAGTTTAGAAAGGAAATTCGTACCCTGATCAGTTTGTATCACCTTAGGTAATCCAAAAGTTGAGAAGAATTTGATCAACGCTTTACTCACCACCGGAGCAGTAATCCTTCGCAGAGGAATGGCCTCTGGGTACCTGGTGGCCACACACATAATTGTCAACATAAACTGGTTACCAGATTTTGTTTTTGGTAATGGTCCAACACAATCAACCATCACATGTTCGAATGGTTCACCTATGGCCGGTATGGGACAAAGAGGCGCGGGGGAAATAACCTGGTTCGGTTTCCCAACTACTTGACAGGTGTGGCAAGTCCGACAGAACTGAGCCACATCTTGTTTTAAACCAGGCCAAAAGAAATGTCGCAACACACGATCATAAGTCTTGGTGACTCCCAGATGTCCGGACCACTGGTGATCATGAGCGAGGGATAAAACATTTTGTCGAAAGGCTGTAGGAATCACTATTTGGTAAACAGCATTCCAATCTCCGCCAGCGTCAACATGGGATGTCCATTTACACATGAGGAGATTACCATCAATGAAGTATGCCATGTTTTTCTTCTTTAGCTCGTCTTTTGAGACAACACTAGAAAAACATTTAGCCAGGCTAATGTCAACCTGTTGGTTAGCGATCAGCTGCTCACGAGTAACTGGTAACTGTATTGCTTCAGCAACAAGTTCCACATCCTTCTTCCTTTCTCTGGGCTGTTGGTCAGACTGCACCAGCTTACCAGAGGTAGCACCCAAACTATCCTCTGGGTCACACTCTCTGAATAGAATCGTGTCTGACAAATCTACCACTTCACCCACTTGTCGTGCTTGAGCACGTGTGACAGCACAAGCGGGAACACATCTGGATAACCCTGTGCCAGCTCCTCGGAGAGAGACTGGTCACTTTTATCCATTACCTCCAATACGGGTATCACCTTTCCTCCGGCAATATCGTTGCCCATTATAAATGTCACACCTTTTACTGGCAACATAGGACGTACGCCAACTCTGAACAATCCACTGACTAACTCAGAGTGTACGTTCACAAAGTGCAATGGCACTGGAACAAATCCCATTTCAATTCCTTGTACTAACACACTGGAACCACAATATGTATTATTAGACAAGGGCAACACATCAGCTAGTATGAACGACTGCGCCGCACCAGTATCTCTGAGGATTCTAACTGGACGCTGAGACGCTTCATCATCTGATATAGAAACAAACCCCTCAAAAATGAACGGTTCATAACTGTGATCTGGGACAGGGACTTTCAAACCACATTCACTATGAGGCTTCTGTCTTGATTCCGGCCTTACAACCGCATTTGAATCAGCCCAACACCCGTTGGTGGCCTGGCGTGCTGAGGCATCCCGGTTTGCGTTTTAGCAGAAAGCAATCATTAACCATATGTCCCACCTTATGACAATAGAAACAGTGACGCACATCTTTTGGGCGCGCTGGATGTACTGCTGGTCGACTAGGACTAAAAGTTAGCAACTCCGCAGCCCTGCTCTCCGTACGAGCCGAAAACACGCTCTTATGCGTCAACACAAACTCGTCTGCCAATACAGACGCTTCCGACAGTGAGGATACTTTCTGTTCGTTCAGATAAACTACAATGCGTTCCGGTAAACAATTTTTAAACTCTTCTAACAAGATTAACTCCCGTAGAGAGTTAAAATCAGTTACCTTACTAGCACTGTGCCATTTGTCAAACAGATTTCCTTTGTCTCTAGCAAACTCCACATAAGTCTGAGTAGGAGACTTTTATGAGACCTAAATCTCTGTCGATATGCCTCAGGAACAAGCTCATAGGCACGAAGAACAGTAGCTTTGACCACTTCATAATTCAAACTGTCTTCAAGAGGTAGCGCTGCCAGAACCTCTTGGGCTTTACCTGTTAGTTTACACTGAAGTAATAGGCACCATACCTCGTCGGGCCATTTCAATGCTACCGCTATACGCTCAAACACACTGAAATAGGAATCAACCTCTGACTCCCTAAACACAGGTACCAAGGTGATCTGTCTACTAATATCAAATGTAGCAGACGACACCGCTGGTGAGGCTGGCTCACTAGCAGGCATAGTATGAGCAGAGACTAACCTCGCTGTTTCTGCCTCTAGTTCCATTTTACGCATCTCCAGTTCCATCTTACGCGTCTCCCGTTCTTGATCAAGCCTCACGCGTCTCCAGTTCCATCTTACGCGTCTCCTGTTCTGCCTCTAGCTTACGCGTCTCCTGTTCTGCCTCTAGCTTACGCGTCTCCTGTTCTGCCTCTAGTTCCATTTTACGCATCTCCAGCTTGTCTTGCCTGATTTGTGCCCGCTCTTCCGCCTCATTTGGAGCCGTGTCGAGCGGACATCCATCCTGGCATCACTGTCAGTCAGTGGGGAGAGTGGGTCATAACGGGGCAATGTGGCTGGAGCCTTAGCCTCGTCCTCAGACACTGATGGGCTTACAGGAACAGCAACCACATCCCCTACAGGAGCAGCAGACTCAGGCGGCGGTAACTCAAGCACTCGCTCGTTTAACAATATCGCTAACACTACTTCCCTAACTTCTGCTTTCACTAAACCCCTCGGTATGGGTACAGAAAAGTGGTCAGCCAAAGCCTGTAGATCCACTCTACGGCAATTATCAAAAACCTCCCACGTAGGGTTTTCCAAAAATGCCTCCAACTCAAAAGTAGCCATCCTACTAGCAACACGAGCCGTCGACTACTGAACACACAAAAAAAACAGGTAGTTACAGCTGCTAAGCTCAACACTGAACCAGACACTTGCTAATTTGCATGAGTAACACGGGATAGATCCCGGACGAGCCCCCACTTTATGTTACGAACCCCGTGGCTCTAAACATCTAGGGTGGATGGACATGAGACCCGTAACATAAATTCATGTAAATTATAAGTGTGGCATGGAATAGTGAGAACAAATAAGACACAACTACCATGAACTACCGTCAAACACAAAGTGTTTATTTATGAACACACGGTAAGGGTTTGGGAAAAAGGGCTGAGCAGGACCCAAGAAATGAAACAATAGTGTAAAACCCCCTAAACTGATCTAGCCTGCCTGAAGAACCGCTAGGCTACTGCTACCATACAAAAATACAGTGGGTGGTCCGCTCAGGTCTAACTGGTGTTTATAGACAGATTTCTTCCTACGGGTAATGTACGCCCAAGGGCAACTAGCTTAAACCCCCCTTTTCCCAAAAAAACACACAAAACTACTAAACAGGGTACTCAGCAATTAAATAAGTACACAGGATACAACAGTATCCACACTCAGGTAAAGAAATATCTTCTAATAAAGTTACCTATAGGGTAACCAACAACTTAGTGCGTACACAACACACAGGACACCACCGTGTCCACACTCACATAAAGAAATAGCTTCTAACAAAGTTACCAATAGGGTAACCAACAACTTAGTGCGTACACAACACACAGGACACCACCGTGTCCATACTCACATAAAGAAATAATCTCTCTCTTTCTCAACAAACACAAGACTGGTTTTTATACAATGGGCTGTGTGATTCAACAAACGAGTAACAGGTGGTGCTATTCACAGGAATGTTCACTGATTGGTCCAATCAGCAGACACCTCAACGACCACCAATCAGGAACATACAGGACACCTGTGATTAGGGCAGAAGGAGAGAAACACACAAAAACACAGGATACCTGTATCCGTAACAGCCTCCGAGGAGTTTTCTCTCTCGTTTGTTGTTATTTCGAGAGTTCGCACTGCGTGCGCTTTTTCTTGTTTTCCGCACTGTGTGTTGTGCGTAATTGTTCGTGCCGCCCGGTTGGGTTGGCGACTCATTCCTGTTTTGGAAAGTACTAAAAGTCTGTTGAAGAACATCCTTGTCCCTGCGCTTGATTCCCTTCACTACGTCCACACGCAACACTCTGACAGAATCACACATCATCCATAGAATCAGCAGGAGCGACTACGCCAACAGCAAGCCTGGAGGAACGTCTTCGTGGACAGGAGGACCGGATTCACCAGGTCTGTCATGCCCTGGAGGGGGTGATGAACACTCTCCACCAATGGGAAACCAGCGGGGTACCCACGACCCCACCTGCCGAACCATCCCCATCGGTCAGTCTTCCTGTCCCATCTCCGGAACCCAGTGGGATTCGGCTCTCGCTCCCGAGGGCGTACGACGGCTCCGCTGCCGGTTGTCAAGGGTTCCTGCTGCAAGTGGAGCTCTACCTCGCCACCGTACACCCGGCGCCCTCGGGACGCGAGAGCGTCTCAGCCCTCATCTCCTGTCTCACCGGCAAGGCGTTGGAGTGGGCCAACGCCGAATGGAGGAGAATGGACGCCGCTACCACTACCTATGCGGAGTTCTCCCGCCGCTTCCGTGCTGTGTTTGACCATCCACCGGAAGGGAAGGCGGCGGGGGAGCGTCTGTTCTACCTCCGACAGGGGATGAGGAGCGCCCAGGACTTTGCCTTGGAATTCCGGACTCTAGCGGCCGATGCAGGGTGGAATGAGCGGGCCCTTATAGACCACTTCCGTTGCAGCCTCCGGGAGGACGTCCCAGCGAGAGTTGGCATGCAGGGACACCTCGTTGACGTTTGACCAACTTGTCGACATGGCCATTCGGCTGGATACCCTGCTCGCCACCCGTGGCGTCCCCGGGTGGGGTTCGCCATTCCACTCTCCAGCACCTCCGAGCCGAGCCCTATGGAGCTCGGGGGTGCTGGCGCTAGAGAACGGAGGAGTAGGAACCCGAGGGGGGCCGTTCCCTGCACTAACTGTGGCCGTGGAGGGCACACCGCGGCTAGGTGTTGGGGAGGGTCCCCGGTGGAGGAGAAGGCAGGTCAGGCATTGGGGGGTCCCCCCAGGTGAGTAGGCGCCCTACTTACCCAGAGCTTTCTGTCGTTCACCTAACCTTGCCTGTTTGTTTTCCACAGGTTGCACCTCGTTCCCAGCATAAGGCGCTGGTAGATTCAAGCGCAGCTGGGAATTTTGTAGATCGCCAGTTTTGTATAGAGTTAGGGATTCCCCTCCTTCCAGTTGATAAGCCTTTCCCTGTTCATGCCCTAGATAGCCGTCCGTTAGGGTCTGGGTTGATTAGGGAGGTCACAGCACCCCTTAAAATGATGGCGCAGGAGGGTCATTAGGAGACGATTCAGCTCTATCTGATTGACTCTCCTGCGTATCCGGTAGTGCTGGGCCTTCCCTGGTTGATGACCCATGACCCTACTATTATGTGGCGAGAGAAAGCTCTTAAAGGGTGGTCTGCCCAGTGTGAGGGGCGGTGTCTGGGTGTTTCCATAGGGGCGACCTCGGTGGAAAGTCCGAATCTAATGCCAGCACTGCATATTCCCCCCGAGTATGAGGATTTGAAGCTGGTGTTTAGTAAAACTAGGGTGGCGCAGCTGCCGCCTCATAGACGGGGGGATTGTGCGATAGATCTCCAGTCAGGAGCAGCTCTCCCGCGGAGCCATGTGTATCCCTTGTCTCAAGAGGAGAGGAAGGCAATGGAGACGTACATCGCTGAGTCTCTGAGCCAGGGATACATACGGGCCTCCACTTCACCCGCTTCCTCGAGTTTCTTTTTTGTGAAGAAAAAGGATGGAGGTCTGCGCCCGTGTATTGATTACCGCGGTCTCAATCAGATTACGGTGAAGTACAGCTATCCACTTCCTCTGATTGCGACTAAGACGGAGTCATTGCACGGTGCGCAGTTCTTTACAAAATTGGATCTCAGGAGCGCATATAACTTGGTGCGCATTAGAGAGGGCGATGAATGGAAGACAGCGTTTAGCACGACTTCCGGACACTACGAGTATCTAGTCATACCATATGGGTTAATGAATGCTCCCTCAGTCTTCCAATCCTTCGTCGATGAGATTTTCCGGGACATGCAGGGACAGGGAGTAGTCGTGTACATCGACGATATTCTGGTGTACAGTCCTACCCGAGCAGAGCATGTAGCCCTGGTGCGCCGAGTATTGAGGAGGCTGTTGGAGCATGACCTATATGTCAAGGCAGAGAAATGTCTGTTTTTTCAGAAGTTGGTCTCCTTTCTGGGTTATCAGTTGTCTGCGTCAGGGGTGAAGATGGAGGTAGACCGGGTGTCAGCTGTGCGTAATTGGCAGACCCCAACCACTGTGAAGGAGGTGCAACAGTTCTTGGGTTTTGCAAATTATTACCGGAGGTTTATCCGGGGGTTTTGGACAGGTGGCAGCTCCCATAACGTCTCTGTTGAAGGGAGGTCCGGGTGCGCTTGCGGTGGTCAGCTGAGGCGGACAGGGCTTTTGGGAAACTGAAGGACCTGTTTACCTCGGCGCCGGTGTTGGCGCATCCGGATCCCTCTTTACCTTTCCAGGTAGAGGTGGATGCGTCAGAGGCCGGTATAGGGGCCGTTCTTTCCCAACGTTCTGGCACACCACCTAAACTCCGTCCCTGTGCGTTTTATTCTAAAAAGCTCAGTCCGGCGGAGCGGAATTATGACGTAGGAGACAGGGAGCTGTTAGCCGTGGTACAGGCCCTAAAGGTGTGGCAGCATTGGCTCGAGGGGGCTCAACACCCTTTCCTCATTCTAACTGACCATCGTAACCTGGAATACATCCGGGCAGCTAGGAGACTGAATCCTCGCCAGGCCCGCTGGACTATGTTTCTAGCCCGGTTTGTGTTTAAAATCACTTACATCCCTGGGTCCCAGAACGGGAAGGCAGATGCTCTGTCTCGGCGGTATGACACGGAGGAGAGGTCCGTTGAGCCCACGCCCATACTACCAGAGTCTTGTCTGGTTGCACCGGTGGTGTGGGAGGTTGATGCCGAGATCGAGCGGGCGTTACGCACCGACCCAAGTCCTCCACAGTGTCCAGTGGGTCGGACGATGCTTTCGGCTCGAGGTACGCAATCGCCTCATTTGTTGGGCTCATACGTCCCCCTCCTCTGGCCATCCGGTATCGGCCGGACAGTGCACTGCCTTAGCACGAAGTACTGGTGGCCAACGTTAGCTAGGGATGTGAGGATTTATGTCTCCTCCTGTTCGGTGTGTGCCCAGTGTAAGGCGCCCAGACATTTGCCCAGGGGTAAGCTACAACCCCTGCCTATTCCACAACGACCCTGGTCCCACCTCTCGGTGGATTTTGTTACCGACCTTCCCCCCTCACAGGGGAATACTACCATCCTGGTCGTTGTGGATCGGTTCTCGAAGGCCTGTCGTCTCCTTCCCATGCCGGGTCTACCCACTGCCCTACAGACCGCTGAGGCTCTGTTTACCCATGTCTTCCGGCATTACGGGGTACCCGAGGATATAGTGTCTGACCGAGGCCCCCAGTTCACCTCCAGAGTCTGGAGAGCGTTTATGGAACGGTTGGGGGTTTCGGTAAGCCTTACCTCGGGTTACCACCCGAGAGTAATGGGCAGGTTGAACGTGTTAACCAGGAGGTGGGTAGGTTTCTGAGGTCTTATTGCCAGGGCCGGCCGGAGGAGTGGGCGAGATACGTTCCGTGGGCCGAAATGGCACAGAACTCTCTCCGCCACTCCTCCACCCAACTAACCCCTTTCCAGTGTGTGTTAGGGTACCAGCCGGTTCTGGCACCTTGGCACGAGAGCCAGATCGAGGCCCCTGCGGTGGATGAATGGGTACGGCGCTCGGAGGAAACATGGAACGCTGCCCACGTACATCTGCAGCGGGCCATCCGTCGGCAGAAAACGAGCGCCGATCTCCACCGCAGTGAGGGGCCTGTGTACGCACCTGGAGATCGAGTCTGGCTCTCGACCAGAAACCTGCCCCTCCGCCTGCCCTGCCGGAAGCTGGGTCGGCGGTTTGTGGGGCCATTCAAAGTCCTGAGGAGGTTGAACGAGGTGTGTTACAGGTTAGAACTGCCTATTGACTATAGGAATATTAACCCCTCGTTCCATGTGTCTCTCCTCAGGCCGGTGGTAGCTGGTCCACTCCAGGAGTATGAGATAGAGGAGACTCCTCCGCCCCGTTGGACATCGAGGGGGCTCCGGCGTACACTGTGAGGTCCATCCTTGATTCGAGACGCCGGATGGGGGTCTTCAATATCTCGTGGAGTGGGAGGGTACGGCCCGGAGGAGCGGTGCTGGGTGCCAAGGAGGGACATATTGGACCAGTCCCTGCTGACCGAGTTCCATCGGGGTCATCCTGCGCGCCCTGCTCCGCGTCGTCCGGGTCGTCCCCGAGCCCCGGGTCGGCGCACGGCTGGAGCCGCGCGTCAAGGGGGGGGTACTGTCACGGTTTCGGCCGAGGCTGCTCCTCCTCCTTGTTCGGGCAGGCTTCGGCGGTCGTCGTCTCCGGAGTACTAGCTGCCACCGTTCTATGTTTCATGTTCGTTTGGTTTTGTCTGTTTGTAACACCTGTCCCTTGTTTGTGTTGGATTGTGTTCCCTATTTAGTTTCGTTTATTCGGGTCAGGTGTTATGTGTGATTGTTATTGTCAGCTTGCCTCCGAGGAGTTTTCTCTCTCGTTTGTTGTTATTTCGAGAGTTCGCACTGCGTGCGCTTTTTCTTGTTTTCCGCACTGTGTGTTGTGCGTAATTGTTCGTGCCGCCCGGTTGGGTTGGCGACTCATTCCTGTTTTGGAAAGTACTAAAAGTCTGTTGAAGAACATCCTTGTCCCTGCGCTTGATTCCCTTCACTACATCCACACGCAACACTCTGACACTGGTGCTTCTGTCACCAACCAAGGAGGGCCTACAGCAGCACCTAGATCTTCTGCACAGATTCTGTCAGACCTGGGCCCTGACAGCAAATCTCAGTAAGACAAAAATAATGGTGTTCCAAAAAAGGTCCAGTTGCCAGGACCACAAATACAAATTCCATCTAGACACCGTTGCCCTAGAGCACACAAAAAACTATACATACCTCGGCCTAAACATCAGCGCCACAGGTAACTTCCACAAAGCTGTGAACGATCTGAGAGACAAGACAAGAAGGGCCTTCTATGCCATCAAAAGGAACATAAAATTTGACATACCAATTAGGATCTGGCTAAAAATACTTGAATCAGTTATAGAACCCATTGCCCTTTATGGTTCTGAGGTCTGGGGTCCGCTCACCAACCAAGAATTCACAAAATGGGACAAACACCAAATTGAGACTCTGCATGCAGAATTCTGCAAAAACATCCTCAGTGTACAACGTAAAACCCCAAATAATGCATGCAGAGCAAAATTAGGCCAATACCGCTAATTATCAAAATCCAGAAAAGAGCCGTTAAATTCTATAACCACTTAAAAGGAAGCGATTCCCAAACCTTCCATAACAAAGCCATCACCTACAGAGAGATGCACTTGGAGAAGAGTCCCCTAAGTAAGCTTGTCCTGGGGCTCTGTTCTCAAACACAAACAGACCCCACACAGCCCCAGGGCAGCAACACAATTAGACCCAACCAAATCATGAGAAAACAAAAAGAGAATTACTTGACACATTGGAAAAAACAAACAAAAAAACAGAGCAAATTAGAATGCTATTTGGCCCTAAACAGAGAGTACACATTGGCAGAATACCTGACCACTGTGACTGACCCAAACTTAAGGAAAGCTTTGACTATGTACAGACTCAGTGAGCATAGCCTTGCTATTGAGAAAGGCCGCCATAGGCAGACCTGGCTCTCAAGAGAAGACAGGCTATGTGCACACTGCCCACAAAATGAGGTGGAAACTGAGCTGCACTTCCTAACCTCCTGCCAAATGTATGACCATATTAGAGACACATATTTCCCTCAGATTACAGCGATCCACAAAGAATTCGAAAACAAACCCAATTTTGATAAACTCCCTTATCTACTGGGTGAAAAACCACAGTGTGCCATCACAGCTGCAAGATTTGTGACCTGTTGCCACAAGAAAAGGGCAACCAGTGAAGAACAAACACCATTGTAAATACAACCCATATTTATGTTTATTTATTTTCCCATTTGTACTTTAACTATTTGCACATTGTTACAACACTGTATATAGACATAATATGACATTTGAAATGTCTTTATTCTTTTGAAACTTCTGAGTGTAATGTTTACTGTTAATATTTATTGTTTATTTCACTTTTGTTTACTATCTACTTCACTTGCTTTGGCAATGTTAACACACGTTTCCAATGCCAATAAAGCCCTTAAATTGAAATTGAATTGAGAGAGAGAGAGAGAGAGAGAGAGAGAGAGAGAGAGAGAGAGAGAGAGAGAGAGAGAGAGAGAGAGACACTGAGCCAGTTGGACGGCCTGGTTGGTGCCTTCCTTCCTTGCTTCTTTGAGTCTCACCACCAAACACAAATGGAGAAGAGACCCATCAGAGCAGGAAGTATTAGAGGAGATGCAGAGCTAGAGCAGGAAGTTAGATGAAGAGCAGGAAGTGATGAGATGAAGAGGCTGACATATTAACAACCTATGTAACCCCTTCCTGCATGGGTGGAATGTTAATATTATTTTTAATAAACATTATTTTAAAAATACTTGCAGAAAATCCATTGTTTCTATGTCAAACAGTTTTGTTATATTTCTGTCTCCTGTGAGGTATATAAAGTGTAATATTGGGATGCAAACTCAAAATGTAATCTGACATGGTACAGGTGTCTTCTGTCCAGAGTAAGTGTTGTTATATGAATAGGTGCCTGTAAAGAAAAAATAAGGAAATCTTTGTGATGTTTTGTCATATCACGTGTTATTGAGATGTCTTTCTTTGTAACAACTTGAAAATGTATGGTTTTTCTAACTCCTTCTCTCACAGCTAGAATGTGTAATAGTGACACTGGTTCCACCATTATTCAACATCTCATGGTAATGTGTTCTTCCAACCCCTAAGCACTTTTACATTGCAGCTGTGACTGAGCTCTCTTTAAATGGCTTACTGTACCTATATAATATCATATATAATATAATAATAATATAATATATAATAATAATAATAATAATAATAATAAATAATAATATATTTAAATGGCTTACTGTACCTATATAATATATAATATAATAATAATATAATATATAACAATAATAATAATAATAATATAATATCTTTAAATGGCTTACTGTACCTATATAATATAATATATAATATAATAATAATATATAATAATAATAATAATAATAATAATAATAATAATAATATAATATCTTTAAATGGCTTACTGTACCTCTGGTGATGGTAGTGGCACCTTATAGAATGTTTCACTAATGAGCCACAATAAAACAAAAATGGCTGTCAGTGTGCTATAACTGGGCCTTATGTGCTGGTTCTGCTGGCAGTATGTGCTGGTTCTGCTGGCAGTATGGGCTGGTTCTGCTGGCAGTATGGGCTGGTTCTGCTGGCAGTATGTGCTGGTTCTGCTGGCAGTATGTGCTGGTTCTGCTGGCAGTATGGGCTGGTTCTGCTGGCAGTATGTGCTGGTTCTGCTGGCAGTATGTGCTGGTTCTGCTGGCAGTATGGGCTGGTTCTGCTGGCAGTATGTGCTGGTTCTGCTGGCAGTATGGGCTGGTTCTGCTGGCAGTATGGGCTGGTTCTGCTGGCAGTATGTGCTGGTTCTGCTGGCAGTATGTGCTGGTTCTGCTTGGAGTATGGGCTGGTTCTGCTGGCAGTATGGGCTGGTTCTGCTGGCAGTATGTGCTGGTTCTGCTGGCAGTATGTGCTGGTTCTGCTAGCAGTATGGGCTGGTTCTGCTGGCAGTATGTGCTGGTTCTGCTGGCAGTAACTACACACTGAGTCTGTCTATGACGCCATCAATGGGCCTGACTATGCCTTGCAAAAGGTTTCTATCAAAATCCTGAGTGTAACAGTGTAACATTAGTGAAACATGTTTTCACAAAGCAAATCAAAACCAATGCTACATTATAATTCTGCCCATAGAACTTCCTGCACACCACGCAAACTATTCAAGATGACAGCTTGACAATCCCCAAACTATTCAAGATGACAACTAGACAATCCCTAAACTATTCAAGATGAAAACTAGACAATCCCCAAACTATTCAAGATGACAACTAGACAATCCCCAAACTATTCAAGATGACAACTAGACAATCCCCAAACTATCCAAGATGACAGTTTGACAATCCTCAAATTGCTCACTGTGCCCTCAGGGGGCTCCTGGCACATTGTTTCATATGGTTTGGGAATACCCTGAGATTTTACGTTTCTGGAGATGTGTTTCATTCCATCTCTCCTTTTTCACCATCTATTTTACTGTTAAATGATGACACTACTTTGGACCGGTCTCTCAAGCTGCAATGTATTTGGCTGGCTGGATTAACAGCAGCCCAAAAAAATGTTGGCAGGCTCCTCATTCTTTAAACAGACAACAGTAGCTGCCATCATTCATGGACATTAGAAACATGGAAATATCTGTAGCATGTATGCATGAGGTTAGGGAAAGAAACATAATGACTCTTTCATCAGCGTATGACTCAGTAAGACTAATATTGTGAACCACTAATCTAACTATGGGAAGTCCTGTGTGAAGGGAAATGTTTGTATTGTTCAGTCATGTTTCTTTGTCCATGTGTACTTGTTTTACCAATAACAATAAAATCATAGCAAACCAAAAGCACATTGCATTCCTGCCTCACAGCGCAGCGTTGCTGTGACGAATACTGTGTATACGAAGAGGCAGGACGCAGAAGCAGGAATTAACAAGGTCAAGGTTTACTTAACAATGACAAAGAGAAATAACAACGACAGAGTACACGACACGAAGCTAAACAATCACACACAACATCCTCCAGAACAGTCCAGGGCTAAATAGGGGTGGTGATGAGATGATGAGGTGCAGGTGTGCTGGAGGTGATTTAGGGTGCGTTGGGTTTCCATTCCGGTGTTGCTGAGGTGGTGCGCTGGAGGTGATTAGGGTGCGTTGGGTTTCCATTCTGGTGTTGCTGAGGTGGTGCGCTGGAGGTGATTAGGGTGCGTTGGGTTTCCATTCCGGTGTTGCTGAGGTGGTGCGCTCAGACCGGTGGCTCAGTAGACCAGCGAATCAGAGCGCCGGAGGGGAGCAACGGGAGGAGACGTGACAGTTGCATATGTATTGGCCTCTGTACAAGTATGTCACCATGACTGTTACCAAGGGAACAACGCAGACAGCATGTCCACTATGCTCTCTGCCTGTCTTACTGATAATATGGACAAATGTAGTGACTGATATTAAGGACAACTGTAGTGACTGATAATATGGACAAAGTTGTTGTAATAAGGTAAATGATGTCATGTCTAATGTAAACTGTCTAATGTAAACTGCGACCTGCTTTATCTTGGCCAGGTCGCAGTTGTAAATGAGAACCTGTTCTCAACTGGCTCACCTGGTTAAATAAAGGTTAAATAAAAAAAATAAAAAAATGTAGACCTGTTGGGATTGGTGATAATACAGCCTACAGGTTTTGTTAGAATTGAATAATTGTGTCTGTGCTCTTCGTAGTCTGTGCTCTTCGTAGTCTGTGCTCTTCGTAGTCTGTGCTCTTCATAGTCTGTGCTCTTCATAGTCTGTGCTCTTCATATGTGCTCTTCATAGTCTGTGCTCTTCGTAGTCTGTGCTCTTCATAGTCTGTGCTCTTCGTAGTCTGTGCTCTTCATAGTCTGTGCTCTTCGTAGTCTGTGCTCTTCGTAGTCTGTGCTCTTCGTAGTACAAAGTGTGCTTGATAACGTTGTGCAACTGATTCTGACATAATCTCTTCCCTACTGCCCAGAGGTCTGCTGAGTATGTCTCAAGTATATGCAGCTCACAAAGGGAGAATACATCATTCTCTAAAATAGGATGGTTTTATTTTACACTCTCTTAAATCCACAGTATCCCTTGGGCCACCACTGACATTTAGGTTTAGGTCATGTGGTATACGGATACTAGGACTAAATAGCATAAGGATACTAGGACTAAACATTAGATACATACATGTTTGAGAGCGTCTCTCCAGTGTGATAGGACCTACCATTAGGTAATATTGTATACATATACCAGGACCTACCATTAGGTAATATTGAGAACTGTTTTTTCTTTAATTTTACTATTTTTTACATTGTAGAATAATAGTGAAGATATCAAAACTATGAAATAACACATATGGAATCATGTAGTAACCAAAAAAGTGTTAAACAAATCAAAATATATTTTATATTTGAGATTCTTCAAATAGCCACCCTTTGCTTTGATGACAGTTTTGCACACTCTTGGCATTCTCTCAAACAGATTCATGAGGTAGTCACCTGGAATGCATTTCAATTAACAGGTGTGCCTTCTTAAAAGGGAATTTGTGGAATTTCTTTCCTTCTTAATGCATTTGAACCAATCAGTTGTGTTGTGACAAGGTAGGGGTGGTATACAGAAGATAGTCCTATTTGGTAAAAGACCAAGTCCATATTATGGCAAGAACAGCTCAAATAAGCAAAGAGAAACGACAGTCCATCATTACTTTAAGACATGAAGGTCAGTCAATACGGAACATTTCAAGAACTTTGAACGTTTCTTTAAGTGCAGTCGCAAAAAAACATCAAGCGTATGATGAAACTGGCTCTCATGAGGACCGCCACAGGAAAGGAAGACCCAGAGTCACCTCTGCTGCAGAGGATAAGTTCATTATAATTACCAGCCTCAGAAATTGCAGCCCAAATAAATGCTTCACAGAGTTCAAGTAACAGACACATCTCAACATCAACTCTTCAGATGAGACTGTGTGAATCAGGCCTTCGTGGTCAAATTGCTGCAAAGAAACCACTACTAAAGGACACCAATAAGAAGAAGAGACTTGCTTGGGCCAAGAAACACGAGCAATGGACATTAGACCGGTGGAAATTTGTCCTTAGGTCTGGAGTCCAAATGGGAGATTTTTGGTTCCAACTGCCGTGTCTTTGTGAGACGCGGTGTGGGTGAACGGAGGATCTCTTTATGTGTATTTTCCATCGTAAAGCATGGAGGAGGAGGTGTTATGGTGTGGGGGTGCTTTGCTGGTGACACTGTCTGTGATTTATTTAGAATTCAAGGCACACCTCACAAGCATGGCTACCACATCATTCTGCAGCGATACGCCATCCCATCTGGTTTGGGCTTAGTGGGTCTATCATTTGTTTTTCAACAGGACAATGACCCAACACACCTCCAGGCTGTGTAAGGGCTATTTTACCAAGAAGGAGAGTGATGGAGTGCTGCATCAGATGACCTGGTCTCCACAATCACCCGACGTCAACCAAATTGAGGTGGATTGGGATGAGTCGGACCGCAGAGTGAAGGAAAAGCAGCCAACAAGTGCTCAGCATATGTGGGAACTCCTTCAAGACTATTGGAAAAGCATTCCAGGTGAAGCTGGTTGAGAGAATGCCAAGAGTGTGCAAAGCCGTCATCAAGGCAAAGGGTGGCTATTTGAAGAATCTCAACAATAAAATATATTTTGATTTGTTTAACACTTTTGGTTACTACATGATTCCATATGTGTTATTTCATAGTTTTGATGTCTTCACTATTATTCTACAATGTAAAAAATAGTAAAAATAAAGAAAAACCTTTGAATGAGTAGGTGTTCTAAAACTTTTGACTGGTACTGTATGTTTCATTAAAAAATTGATAGTCCCCCCCCCCCCAAAACAAAAGAAGGTAATATTGTATACCAGGACCTACCATTATGGTCTCACTTGTCAGGTCTCCTCGTTCTCCCCTAAGACATCATCTCATTGGATGTGTAACTAGCCAATGGGCTGTCGGATGGGTTACTATGACCATGGCCCTCCACAGGTATGGGTTGAAGAGTAATTATTCAGACAGGAGAGATGCATCCCAAATTGCACCCTATTCCCTACATAGAGCACTACTTTTGACCAGGGCCCTACACATGTACGTACGCGCACACACACACAACCCTAAGGGCCCTCATCCAAAGTAGTGCACTTTGTAGGGGAATATGGTGCCATTTGGGATGGAACCTGTGCTCTGCCATATCTCTCCACTGTGTTGCCTTGCATACAGCCAGAGCTAATTTGCCCTCTAGGGTTAGCTAGTTATTTTAGCCCTCTAGGGTTAGGTAGTTATTTGCATTCATCTTAAAATTTAGATTTGGAGCCCCATGCAGCCCTATTTTGTGCCCAGCCAAGGGCCATGACTGAATGAACCAGACAAGGGCCATGACGGAATGAACCAGACAAGGGCCATGACGGAATGAACCAGACAAGGGCCATGACTGAATGAACCAGACAAGGGCCATGACTGAATGAACCAGACAAGGGCCATATTACCACAAAACACTTATTGCGTATACAGTGGGGAGAACAAGTATTTGATACACTGTCGACTTTGCAGGTTTTCCTACTTACAAAGCATGTAGAGGTCTGTAATTTTTATCATAGGTACACTTCAACTGTGAGAGACGGAATCTAAAACAAAAATCCAGAAAATCACATTGTATGATTTTTAAGTAATTAATTTGCATTTTATTGCATTACATAAGTATTTGAGTACATAAGTACCTACCAACCAGTAAGAATTCCGGCTCTCACAGACCTGTTAGTTTTTCTTTAAGAAGCCCTCCTGTTCTCCACTCATTACCTGTATTAACTGCACCTGTTTGAACTCGTTACCTGTATAAAAGACACCTGTCCACACACTCAATCAAACAGACTCCAACCTCTCCACAATGGCCAAGACTAGAGAGCTGTGTAAGGACATCAGGGATAAAATTGTAGACCTGCACAAGGATGGGATGGGCTACAGGATAATAGGCAAGCAGCTTGGTGAGAAGGCAACAACTGTTGGCACAATTATTAGAAAATGGAAGAAGTTCAAGATGACGGTCAATCTCCTCGGTCTGGGGCTCCATGCAAGATCTCACCTCGTGGGGCATCAATGATCATGAGGAAGGTGAGGGATCAGCCCAGAACTACACGGCAGGACCTGGTCAATGACCTAAAGAGAGCTGGGACCACAGTCTCAAAGAAAACCATTAGTAACACACTACGCCGTCATGGATTAAAATCCTGCAGCGCACGCAAGGTCCCCCTGCTCAAGCCAGCGCATGTCCAGGCCCGTCTGAAGTTTGCCAATGACCATCTGGATGATCCAGAGGAGTAATGGGAGAAGGTAATGTGGTCTGATGAGATAAAAATAGAGCTTTTTGGTCTAAACTCCACTCGCCGTGTTTGGAGGAAGAAGAAGGATGAGTACAACACCAAGAACACTATCCCAACCGTAAAGCATGGAGGTGGAAACATCATTCTTTGGGGATGCTTTTCTGCAAAGGGGACATGACGACTGCACCGTATTGAGGGGAGGATGGATGGGGCCATGTATTGCGAGATCTTGGCCAACAACCTCCTTCCCTCAGTAAGAGCATTGAAGATGGGTCGTGGCTGGGTCTTCCAGCATGACAACGACCCGAAACACACAGCCAGGGCAACTAAGAAGTGGCTCCGTAAGAAGCATCTCAAGGTCCTGGAGTGGCCTAGCCAGTCTCCAGACCTGAACCCAATAGAAAATCTTTGGAGGGAGCTGAATGTCCGTATTGCCCAGCGACAGCCCCGAAACCTGAAGGATCTGGAGAAGGTCTGTATGGAGGAGTGGGCCAAAATCCCTGCTGCAGTGTTTGCAAACCTGGTCAAGACCTACAGGAAACGTATGATCTCTGTAATTGCAAACAAAGGTTCCTGTACCAAATATTAAGTTCTGCTTTTCTGATGTATCAAATACTTATGTCATGCAATAAAATGCAAATTAATTACTTTAAAATCATACAATGTGATTTTCTGGATTTTTGTTTTAGATTCCGTCTCTCACAGTTGAAGTGTACCTATGATACAAATTACAGACCTCTACATGCTTTTTAAGTAGGAAAACCTGCAAAATCGGCAGTGTATCAAATACGTGTTCTCCCCACTGTACATAAAATGGCACCAGGGAACGTTTTATTCAGTTAGCAAGAGGAAGGCGTTACGTTCCCCAGCAAGAAAACCAAAAGTCGCTCTAACAGAAGGGGGAACTAACAAAGAGTCACTGCCAACAACCAAAACGAAACAGGAGGGGGTTTCAGGAGGGGCTCTGAAAGCAACAACAACTGGGACCTAAAAGACCCACCATGAGCGCCCACTACATTTGGAAGAGGCAAACAAAAGAAAAACCCAAACTGAAAGACAGGAAGTAAACCAAAAAGTGGAGCAAAATTAAATCAGGGAAATCAGATAAAGGATCTGTCTTTCTAGAAATCAATTAGGCAGAGCCAACTAAAGACGTTAACCTTCCACATCTCTCAAGACAACTGGAGCACTGGGCCAGCCACTCTTGACATTTTAGCAGACGCTCTTATCCAGAACGACTTACAGGAGCAATTAGGGTTAAGTGCCTTGCTCAAGGGCACATCGACAGATTTTTCACCTGGTCGGCTCGGGGATTAGAACCAGCGACCTTTCGGTTACTGGCACAACGCTCTTAACCACTAAGTTAAGGTAGCTTAAATAGCACCTGGGCCAGCACAGGTGAAACACCTTCCCACTAACGAGATGACCAACCAGAACAGGTGTAACAGATATCGGCGCGCCCTACGTGCTAACGAGCTATACGTGTTAAAAAAGGTCCAACCTCAAAATATAAATGGAAAAAACAAAACCTGTAATAAAGGGTTGTTAATCATCTAATCAGCATCACCAAGGAGGTGGATCAGATTGAAGAGGAAATGGTTTGGATGTTTTGGAGTAGCATTTTTTTTTTGTGCCATAGATTTGAATGTATTTTTTACTATATTTTTATATATATTTTTTCAATATAGTAGGTTTTCCAAGTAATAGTGTCCAGAACCAGTATAGGCCTATAACAGACAGACATAATACATTGAGCTTGTGTATTCAAAATGTATCCCGCTACAAATACCGATTGAGAGTCAGACCCTTAGCCAACATTTGAAGAAAAACAGGAATAAATAAAGGCATGGATAACAGGACTTTGGGTCAATTCACAATAGGGAATCCACATAGTACCACTCCAAATGAAGGTGTTGATTGTAACACTGATTTTAACACAGTGGGTGTTATACTTGAGATTGAAAATGTGCTGTGTATAAATATATCTTTAATAGGTACAGTGAGGGAAAAAAGTATTTGATCCCCTGCTGATTTTGTACGTTTGCCCACTGACAAAGACATGATCAGTCTATAATTTTAATGGTAGGTTTATTTGAACAGTGAGAGACAGAATAACAACAACAAAATCCAGAAAAACCCATGTCAAAAATTGTATAAATTAACTTGCATTTTAATGAGGGAATTAAGTATTTGACCCCCTCTCAATCAGAAAGATTTCTGGCACCCAGGTGTCTTTTATACAGGTAACGAGCTGAGATTAGGAGCACACTCTTAAAGGGAGTGCTCCTAATCTCAGCTTGTTACCTGTATAAAAGACACCTGTCCACAGAAGCAATCAATCAATCAGATTCCAAACTCTCCACCATGGCCAAGACCAGAGAGCTCTCCAAGGATGTCAGGGACAAGATTGTAGACCCACACAAGGCTGGAATGGGCTACAAGACCATCGCCAAGCAGCTTGGTGAGAAGGTGACAACAGTTGGTGCGATTATTCGCAAATGGAAGAAACACAAAAGAACTGTCAATCTCCCTCGGCCTGGGGCTCCATGCAAGATCTCACCTCGTGGAGTTGCAATGATCATGAGAACGATGAGGAATCAGCCCAGAACTACACGGGAGGATCTTGTCAATGATCTCAAGGCAGCTGGGACCATAGTCACCAAGAAAACAATTGGTAACACACTACGCCGTGAAGGACTGAAATCCTGCAGCGCCCGCAAAGTCCCTCTGCTCAAGAAAGCACATATACAGGGCTGTCTGAAGTTTGCCAATGAACATCTGAATGATTCAGAGGAGAACTGGGTGAAAGTATTGTGGTCAGATGAGACCAAAATCGAGCTGTTTGGCATCAACTCAACTCGCTGTGTTTGGAGGAGGAGGAATGCTGCCTATGACCCCAAGAACACCATGCCCACCATCAAACATGGAGGTGGAAACATTATGCTTTGGGGGTGTTTTTCTGCTAAGGGGACAGGACAACTTCACCACATCAAATTGACGATGGACGGGGCCATGTACCGTCAAATCTTGGGTGAGAACCTCCTTCCCTCAGCCAGGGCATTGAAAATGGGTCGTGGATGGGTATTCCAGCATGACAATGACCCAAAACACACGGCCAAGGCAACAAAGGAGTGGCTCAAGAAGAAGCACATTAAGGTCCTGGAGTGGCCTAGCCAGTCTCCAGACCTTAATCCCATAGAAAATCTGTGGAGGGAGCTGAAGGTTCGAGTTGCCAAATGTCAGGCTCGAAACCTTAATGACTTGGAAGATCTGCAAAGAGGAGTGGGACAAAATCCCTCCTGAGATGTGTGCAAACCTGGTGGCCAACTACAAGAAACGTCTGACCTCTGTGATTGCCAACAAGGGTTTTGCCACCAAGTACTACGTCATGTTTTGCAGAGGGTTCAAATACTTATTTCCCTAAAATGCAAATCAATTTATAACATTTTTGACATGCGTTTTTCTGGATTTTTTTGTTGTTATTCTGTCTCTCACTGTTCAAATAAACCTACCATTAAAATGATAGACTGATCATGTCTTTGTCAGTGGGCAAACGTACAAAATCAGCAGGGGATCAAATACTTTTTTCCCGCACTTGTAAGTCCCTGTGTAGCTCAGTTTGTAGAGCATGGCGCTTGCAACGCCAGGGTTGTGGGTTCATTTCCCACTGGGGGGCCAGTATGAAAATGTATGCACTCACTAACTGTAAGTTGCTCTGGATAAGAGTGTCTGATAAATGACTGAAATGTAATAACCAGTTCACTGTATTATATCTACTTTAATGCCCTTAGTCTCACATCAACAAATCAGCAGGCAGTCTTCTCCGTACTCCCACTCCTTCTCACTGGGCTGGCACGTATAACCATGCAGCAGAAATACATAACAAAATAGGAAAATCAACCCAAGTGTACACAACCCATTTTTAGCCCAGAGGTTAAATATCTAAATTTGTGTTGCAATCGTTTTATTTTTATTTTTTATTATTGCTGTACTGTAGTCGAGCACATATTTGCACTGTATTATATATCTGCATCCCAAATGGCACCCTATTCCCTATATAGTGCACTACTTTTTGACCAGAGTGAGCTACTACCTGTTGGCCCTGGTCAAAAGTAGCGCACTATATAGGGAATAGGGTGCCATTCTCTGGTCAAAAGTAGTGCACTATATAGGGAATAGGGGTGCCATTTGGGATGCAGTCTACGTGTTCAATTAAGTCCTCTGCAGTCGTGGGCCACACCTCAGTGAGTCTCTGGTCCATCTCAGTGTTGGAGGCATTAGCCACAGTCCAGTGTGCATGGAGCTAGCTGGCCTAGTTGTCTTCTGTTGTAGAATTACAAAACTGACATGATGACAGAAGAGATATTTTCTCAACCACACAGTGCTCGACACACACACACACGTATATATCTACATATATATATATATATATATATATATATATATAACGCAAACACACAGACCTCTCTGAAGCTCCCAGATATAAACTAACCACTGAACTGCTGTTTATCCCTCGCTGCAGTGAACTTCTGAGCTGTCGTATTCAGGGTGAAACCAGGTCTGTTCACAGTTCAGTTCACACACACACTCTCTTACACACATTAATACACACCCTCTTACACACCCACACATTAATACACACCCTCTTACATTTTAGTCATTTAGCAGACACTCTTATCCAGAGCAATTAGGGATAAGTGCCTTGCTAAAGGGCACATCGACAGATTTTTCATCTAGTCTGCTCGGGGATTTGAACCAGCAACCTTTCGGTTACAGGCCCAACACTCTTAACTGCTAGGCTACCTGTCACCCCCTCACACTAATACACACTAATATACACCCTCACACAGACACAAATACACACCCTCACACAGACACAAATACACACCCTCACACAGACACACTAATACACATACACACTAATATACACCCTCACACAGACACAAATACACACCCTCACACAGACACAAATACACACCCTCACACAGACACACGAATACACCCTCAAACAGACACACTAATACACAGCCGTTTGTCCCTTTTCGTTTCACAACCCTGCAGTTTCAGGTAGAGCTGACCACACTATGGGAAACAGCAACACTACAATGGCGCCGGAGGGGATGGCTGCCGTTTTACGGGCTCCTAACCAACTGTGCTATTTTGTGTGTTTTTTCGCATTGTTTGTAACTTATTTTGTACATAATGTTGCTGCTACCGTCTCTTATAATGACCGAAAATAACTTCTGGACATCAGAACAGCGATTACTCAGCTTGAACTGGACGAAGATGTTTTATTTAATGAGTCCGACGTGAAGGATATACTGCTTTCTCGGGAACGGGCCCAAATCCCCGTCATTTGGGTGAATAAAAGACAGAGAAAAAGGGGTCGGAGGTCGGGCTACCTTCTGAGAATTCATAGGAGAGTGAGTAAACCTCCACTACCATCCGTACTATTGGCCAACGTGCAATCACTGGAGAATAAACTGGATGATCTCCATTCGAGACTATCCTACCAACGGGACATTAAAAACGGTAATATCTTATGTTTCACCGAGTCGTGGCTGAACGACGACATGGGTAATATACAGTTTGCTGGGTTTTCCATGCATCGGCAGGACAGAACAGCTACGTCCGGTAAGATGAGGGGTGGGGGTGTGTGTCTATTTGTCAATAACAGCTAAGAAGTCTCAAGGTTTTGCTGGCCTGAGCTCTAGACCATACTATTTACCAAGAGAGTTTCATCTGTATTTTTCGTAGCCGTCTATTTACCCCCACAAACCGATGCTGGCACTAAGACCGCACTCAACGAGCTGTATAAAGCCATAAGCAAAGAAAATGCATCCAGAAGTGGCGCTCCTAGCGGTTGGAGACTTTAATGCAGTCAAACCTAAATTCGTTTTACCACATTTCTACCAGCATGTGCAACTCTAGACCACCATTACTCCACACACAGAGACGCGTACAAAGCTCTCCCTCGCCCTCCATTTGGCAAATCTGACCATAATTCTATCATCCTGATTCCTGCTTATTAGCAAAAACTAAAGCAGGATTTACCAGTGACTCGCTCAATACGGAAGTGGTCAGATGAAGCAGATGCTAAGGTACAGGACTGTTTTGCTAGCACAGACTGGAATATGTTCCGGGATTCATCAAATGGCATTGAGTAGTATACCATCTCAGTTAGCGGCTTCATTAATAAGTGCATTGAGGACGTCGTCCCAACAGCGACCGTACGTACATACCCCAACCAGAACCCATGGATTACAGGCAACATCCTCACTGAGCTAAAGGCTAGAGCTGCCGCTTTCAAGGAGTTGGACACTAATCCGGACGCTTATAAGAAATCCCGCTATGCCCTCAGACGAACCATCAAACAGGCAAAGCGTCAATATAGGACTAAGATTGAATCCTACTACACCGGCTATGACGCTCGTCGGATGTGGCAGGGTTTGCAAACTATTACGGACTACAAAGGGAAACCCAGCCGTGAGTTACCCAATGATCCTACCAGACAGGCTAAATGCCTTTTATGCTCGCTTCAAGGCAAGCAACACTGAAGCATGCATGAGAGCACCAGCTGTTTCAGACGACTGCGTGATCACGCTCTCCATAGCCGATGTGAGCAAGACCTTTAAACAGGTCAACATTCACAAAGCTGCAGGGCCAGACGGATTACCAGGATGCGTACTCAAAGCATGTGCCGATCAACTGGCAAGTGACTTAACTGACATTTTCAACCTCTCCCTGACCGAGTCTGTAATACCTACATGTTTCAAGCAGACCACCCGTAGTACCCACGTCTGTAGCCATGAAGTGCTTTGAAAGGCTGGTCATGGCTCACATCAACACCATCATCCCGGAAAACCTAGATACTAGCTCTTAGGAAACTTTGCGGTATTTTGTTTTTTTATGTGTTATTTTTGTACATTATTAGCTCAGAAAGTGTTTTGTATCATTACATACAGCCGGGAAAAACTATTGGATATCAGAGTGGCGTTAACTCACCAGCATTACGACCAGAAATATGACTTTCCCGAAGCAGATCCTTTGTTTGCTCCCCAGGGCAATAGAACTGATTCCAGCGGCTGACCCAAAACATCGCCGGCGGAGGAGAGGCACTTAGAGCGGCCTGCTGGTTCGACTTAGGAGGCGGGCACACCACCCACCGCTTCCAAGTATACTACTCGCTAATGTTCAGTCTTTGGATAACAAGCTCAATGAACACCGGGCAAGGATTTCTTTCCAGAGAGACATCAGGGCCTGTAACAGATGGGTTCTCAGTTCATCGCGTAGACAGAAATAAATATCTCTCCGGGAAGCAGAAGGGCGAAGGTGTGTGTTTCATGATTAACGACTCATGGTGTAATTGTAGTAACATACTGGAACTCAAGTCCTTCAGTTCACCCGACCTAGAATACCTCACAATCAAATGCCGACCGTATTATCTCCCAAGATAATTTTCTTCGGTTATAGTCACGGCCGTGTATATCCCCCCTCAAGCCGATACCACGACGGCCCTCAAAGAACTTCACTGGACTTCATGCAAACTGGAAACCACATATCCTGAGGCTGCATTTAATGTAGCCAGGGATTTTAACAAAGCAAATTTGAGGACTAGGCTGCCAAAGTTCTATCAACATTTCGACTGTTGTACTCCGGCTGCTAAATCTGACCACGACTCCATTTTGCTCCTCCCTTCCTGTAGGCAGAAACTCAAACAGGAAGTACCCGTGCTAAGGACTATTCAATGCTGGTCTGACCAATCGGAATCCACGCTTCAAGATTGTTTTGATCTCGCGGACTGGGATATGTTCCGGGTAGCTTGCGAAAATATTTAGACGAATACACTGAAACAGTGACTGAGTTTATCAGGAAGTGTATAGGTGATGTTGTGCCCACTGTGACTATTAAAAACCTACCCTAACCAGAAACCATGGATAGATAGCAGCATTCGCGCAAAACTGAAAGTGCGAACCACCGCATTTAACATTGGCAAGGTGACTGGGAATATGGCAGAATACAAACAGTGTAGCTACTCACTCCGCAAGGCAATTAAACGGGCAAAACATCAGTATAGAGACGAAGTGGAGTCGCAATTCAACAGCTCAGACATGAGACGTATGTGGCAGGGTCTACAGACAATCACGGAATACAAAAAGAAAACCAGCCACGTCGCCGACAACGATGTCTCGCTTCCAGACAAGCTAGACACCTTCTTCGCCCGCTTTGAGGATAACACAGTGCCACCGACGAGACCCACTATCAAGGACTGTGGCCTCTCCTTCTCTGTGGCCAACGTGAGTAAGACATTTAAGCATGTTAACCCCCGCAAGGCTGCCGGCCCAGACAGCATCCCTAGCTGCATCCTCAGAGCATGTGCAGACCAGCTGGCTGGTGTGTTTACGGACATATTCAATCTCTCGCTTTCCCAGTCTGCTGTCCCCACATGCTTCAAGATGGCCACCATTGTTCCTGTACCCAAGAAAGCAAAGGTAACTGAACTAAATGACTATCGCCCCATAGCACTCACCTCTGTCATCATGAAGTGCTTTGAGAGACTAGTCAAGGATCATATCACCTCTACCTTACCTGTGACCCTAGACCCACTTCAATTTGCTTACCGCCCCAATAGAACCACAGAAAATGCAATCGCCATCACACTGCACACTGCCCTATCCCATCTTGACAAGAGGAATACCTATGTACCTGTTCATTGACTATAGCTCAGCTCACAGTGGTCCTCTGTAGCTCAATTGGTAGAGCATGGCGCTTGTAACGCCAGGGTAGTGGGTTCGATCCCTGGGACCACCCATACGTAAAAATGTATGCATGCATGACTATAAGTAGCTTTGGATAAAAGCGTCTGCTAAATGGCATATTATATTATTCAACACCATATTACCCTCCAAGCTCAACATTTAGGCCCTGGGTCTGAACCCCGCCCTGTGCAACTGGGTCCTGGACTTCCTGACGGGCCGCCCCACAGGTGGTGAAGGTAGGAAACAACATCTCCACTTCGCTGATCCTCAACACTGGGGCCCCAAAAGGGTGCGTGCTCAGCCCCCTCCTGTACTCCCTGGTCACCCATGACTGTGTGGCCAAGCACGCCTCCAACTCAATCATCAAGTTTGCAGACGACACAACAGTAGTAGGCTTGATTACCAACAATGTCGAGACAGCCTACAGGGAGGAGGTGAGGGCTCTGGGAGTGTGGTGCCAGGAAATAACCTCTCACTCAATGTCAACAAAACAAAGGAGATGATCATAGACTTCAGGAAACAGCAGAGGGTACACCCCACTATCCACATCGACAGGACCACAGTGGAGAAGGTGGAAAGCTTCAAGTTCCTTGGCGTACACATCACTGACAAACTGAAATGGTCCATCCACGCAGACAGTGTGGTGAAGAAGGCGCAACAAAGCCTCTTCAACCTCAGGAGGCTGAAGAAATGTGGCTTGGCAACTAAAACCCTCACAAACTTTTACAGATGCATCCTGTCGGGCTGAATCACCGCCTGGTATGGCAACTGCACCGCTCGCAACCGCAGGGCTCTCCAGAGGGTGGTGCAGTCTGCCGAACGCATTACCGGAGGCAAACTACCCGCCCTCCAGGACACCTAAAGCACCCGATGTCACAGGAAGGCCAAAAAGATCATCAAGGACATCAACCACCAGAGCCACTGCCTGTTCACCCCACTATCATCCAGAAGGCGAGGTCAGTACAGGTGCATCAAAGCTGGGACTGAGAGAATGAAAAACAGCTTCTATCTCAAGGCCATCAGTCTGCTAAATAGCCATCACTAGCACATTAGAGGCTGCTGCTGCCTATTGAAATCACTGGCCACTTTAATAATGTTTACATATCTTGCACTACTCATCTCATATGTACAGTGGGGAAAAAAAGTATTTAGTCAGCCACCAATTGTGCAAGTTCTCCCACTCCCAAAGATGAGAGAGGCCTGTAATTTTCATCATAGGTACACGTCAACTATGACAGACAAATTGAGAAAAAATATTCCAGAAAATCACATTGTAGGATTTTTTATGAATTTATTTGCAAATTATGGTGGAAAATAAGTATTTGGTCACCTACAAACAAGCAAGATTTCTGGCTCTCACAGACCTGTAACTTCTTCTTTAAGAGGCTCCTCTGTCCTCCACTCGTTACCTGTATTAATGGCACCTGTTTGAACTTGTTATCAGTATAAAAGACACCTGTCCACAACCTCAAACAGTCACACTCCAAACTCCACTATGGCCAAGACCAAAGAGCTGTCAAAGGACACCAGAAACAAAATTGTAGACCTGCACCAGGCTGGGAAGACTGAATCTGCAATAGGTAAGCAGCTTGGTTTGAAGAAATCAACTGTGGGAGCAATTATTAGGAAATGGATGACATACAAGACCACTGATAATCTCCCTCGATCTGGGGCTCCACGCAAGATCTCACCCTGTGGGGTCAAAATGATCACAAGAACGGTGAGCAAAAATCCCAGAACCACACGGGGGGACCTAGTGAATGACCTGCAGAGAGATGGGACCAAAGTAACAAAGCCTACCATCAGTAACACACTACGCCGCCAGGGACTCAAATCCTGCAGTGTCAGACGTGTTCCCCTGCTTAAGCCAGTACATGTCCAGGCCCGTCTGAAGTTTGCTAGAGTGCATTTGGATGATCCAGAAGAGGATTGGGAGAATGTCATATGGTCAGATGAAACCAAAATATAACTTTTTGGTAAAAACTCAACTCGTCGTGTTTGGAGGACAAAGAATGCTGAGTTGCATCCAAAGAACACCATACCTACTGTGAAGCATGGGGGTGGAAACATCATGCTTTGGGGCTGTTTTTCTGCAAAGGGACCAGGACGACTGATCCGTGTAAAGGAAAGAATGAATGGGGCCATGTATCGTGAGATTTTGAGTGAAAACCTCCTTCCAGCAAGGGCATTGAAGATGAAACGTGGCTGGGTCTTTCGAGCATGACAATGATCCCAAACACACCGCCCGGGCAACGAAGGAGTGGCTTCGTAAGAAGCATTTCAAGGTCCTGTAGTGGCCTAGCCAGTCTCCAGATCTCAACCCCATAGAAAATCTTTGGAGGGAGTTGAAAGTCCGTGTTGCCCAGCGACAGCCCCAAAACATCACTGCTCTAGAGGAGATCTGCATGGAGGAATGGGCCAAAATACCAGCAACAGTGTGTGAAAACCTTGTGAAGACTTACAGAAAACGTTTGACCTGTGTCATTGCCAACAAAGGGTATATAACAAAGGATTGAGAAACTTTTGTTATTGACCAAATACAGGTCAATAACAAAAGGACAGAGGACAGAGGAGCCTCTTAAAGAAGAAGTTACAGGTCTGTGAGAGCCAGAAATCTTGCTTGTTTGTAGGTGACCAAATACTTATTTTCCACCATCATTTGCAAATAAATTCATAAAAAATCCTACAATGTGATTTTCTGGATTTTTTTTTCTCATTTTGTCTGTCATAGTTGACGTGTATCTATGATGAAAATTACAGGCCTCTCTCATCTTTTTAAGTGGGAGAACTTGCACAATTGATGGCTGACTAAATACTTTTTTCCCCCACTGTATATACTGTATTCTATAATATTCTACTGTATCTTAGTCCATGCCGCTCTGTCATTGCTTGTCCATATATGTATATACTCTTAAATTCCATTCCTTACTTAGATTTGTGTGTATGTTGTGAAATTGTTAGATGTTACTTGTTAGATATTACTGCACTGTCGGAGCTAGAAGCACAAGCATTTCGCTACACCCGCAATAACATCTGCTAAACACGTGTATGTGATAAATCAAATTTGATTTGATTTGATTTGAGTAAAGGTGGTCTAGAGTTTTTTTCCCCATCTGGTTGCACATTTAACATGCTGGTAGAAATGAGGTAAAACTGATTTAAGTTTCCCTGCATTAAAGTCCCCGGCCACTAGGAGCGCCGCCTCTGGATGAGTATTTTCCTGTTTGTGTATGGCCGTATACAGTTCATTGAGTGCGGTCTTAGTGCCAGCATCGGTTTGTGGTGGTAAATAGACAGCTACGAAGAATATAGATGACAACTGTCTTGGTAGATAGTGTGGTCTACAACTTATCAGCTTATCATGAGATACTCTACCTCAGGCAAGCAAAACCTTGAGACTTCCTTAGATATCGTGCACCACCTGTTGTTTACAAATATACATAGACCGCCACCCCTTGTCTTACCAGAGGCTGCTGTTCTATCCTGCCGATGTAGCGTATAACCCGCCAGCTGTATGTTATCCATGTCTTCATTCAGCCACGACTCGGTGAAACATAAGATATTATAGTTTTTAATGTCCCGTTGGTAGGATATTTTTGCCTGTAGTTCGTCCACTTTATTATCAAGCGATTGTAAGTTGGCCAATAGTATCGATGGCAAAGGCAGATTAGCCACTCGTTGCCGGCTCCTTACCAGGCACCCGATCTCCTTTCGCGATATCTCCTTTTCTTTCTACTGCGAATGACGGGGATGAGGGCCCAGTCGGGTGTCTGGAGCAAATCCCTCTCGTCCAACTCATTAAAGAAAAAGTATTAGTCCAGTTCAAGGTGAGTAATCGCTGTTCTGATGTCCAGAAGCTCTTTTCGGTCATAAGAGACGGTAGCAGCAACATTATGTACAATGTTGCTGATGACACAACGGTGGTAGGCCTGATCACCGGCAACGATGAGACAGCCTATAGGGAGGAGGTCAGAGACCTGACAGTGTGGTGCCAGGTCAACAACCTCTCCCTCAATGTGAACAAGACAAAGGAGCTGATTGTGGACTAGAGGAAAAGGAGGGCCGAACAGGCCCCCATTAACATCGACGGAGCTGTAGTGGAGCGGGTCTAGAGTTACACCGGTGGGCTCTGGTGGCAATAAATTAATAGCCGGCTTGTGACAATCTCTAAGGTGCAGGGCAGAGTACCGGGCGGTAGCCGGCTTGTGACAATCTCTAAGGTGCAGGGCAGAGTACCGGGCAGTAGCCGGCTAGTAACAGTCTCTAAGGTGCAGGGCAGAGTACCGGGCGGTAGCCGGCTTGTGACAATCTCTGAGGTACAGGGCAGAGTACCGGGCGGTAGCCGGCTAGTAACAGTCTCTAAGGTGCAGGGCAGAGTACCGGGCGGTAGCTGGCTTGTGACAGTGTCTAAGGGGCAGAGCACCGGGCGGTGGCCAGCATAAATGGCTGTTCAACAGTCTGATGGCCTGGAGATAGAAGCTGTTTCTCAGTCTCTCGGTCCCAGCTTTGATGCACCTGTACTGTCTCTGTCTGCTGGATGGTCGCAGAGGGAACAGACCGTGGCTCAGGTGGCTGAGGTCCTTGATGATCTTCTTGGCCTTCTTGTGACACCAGGCGCCGTAGATGTCCTGGAGGGCAGGCAGTGTGCCCCTGGTGAATGCGTTGGGCTGACCGCACCACCCTCTGGAGAGCAGTGCGGTTGCAGTCAGTGGAGTTGCCATACGAGGCAGTGATGCAACCCGACAGAATGCTCTCGATGGTGCATATGTAGAAGTTTGTGAGGGTCTTAGGGGCCATACCGAATTTCTTCAGCCTCTTGAGGTTGAAGAGGTGCTGAGGCCTTCTTCACCATGCTGTCTGTGTGGTGGAACCATTTCAGGTCCTCAGTGATGTGCACGCCATGGTACTTTAAGCTTTTGACCCTCTCGACTGCGGCCCCGTCGATGTGGATGGAGGCGTGCTCTCTCTGCTGTCTCCACGATCAGCTCCTTTGTTTTGTTGAGGTTGAGGTTATTTCCCCGGCACCACTCCTCCAGGGCCATCACCTCCTCCCTATAGGCTGTCTCATCGTTGTTGGTGATCAGGCCTACCACTGTTGTTTCGTCAGCAAACTTGATGATAGAGTCTGGGCCAGCAGCCTTACGAGGGTTAACACGCTTGAAAGTCTTAAACACGTCGGCTACAGAGATCAGGAGGCAACAGTCCTCATCAGCAGTGGGGGCCCCCGTCGGTTTAACCATTTGCTGCAGTGGGCTAAATCAGGGTCACACAGAGTGATTCTTGGTAGTCTTAAACAAATCTACTTTCAAACAAAAGTATACATCTCACACACATGCTTATGGGCTTAAGAAAATATGTATTACATTTTGAGTTTCCATCCCAATATTACACTTTATATACAGTTGAAGTCGGAAGTTTACATACTCTTAGGTTGGAGTCATTAAAACTCATTTTTCAACCACTCCACAAATTTCTTGTTAACAAACTATAGTTTTGGCAAGTCGGTTAGGACATCTACTTTGTGCATGACACAAGTAATTTTCCCAACAATTGTTTAGAGACAGATTTATTCACTTATAATTCACTGTATCACAATTCCAGTGGGTCAGAAGTTTACATACACTAAGTTGACTGTGCCTTTAAACAGCTTGGAAAATTCCAGAAAATGATGTCATGACTTTAGAAGATAATTGGAGGTGTACCTGTGGATGTATTTCAAGGCCTACCTTCAAACTCAGTGCCTCTTTGCTTGACATCATGGGAAAATCTAAAGAAATCAGCCAAGACCTCAGAAAAAAAATTGTAGACCTCCACAAGTCTGGTTCATCCTTGGGAGCAATTTCCAAACGCCTGAAGGTACCACGTTCATCTGTACAAACAATAGTATGCAAGTATAAACACCATGGGACCACGCAGCCGTCATACCGCTCAGGAAGGAGACACGTTCTGTCTCCTAGAGATGAAAGTACTTTGGTGCGTGAAGTGCAAATCATTCCCAGAACAACAGCAAAGGACCTTGTGAAGATGCTGGAGGAAACAGGTACAAATGTATTTATATCCACAGTAAAACGAGTCCTATATCGACATAACCTGAAAGGCTACTCAGCAAGGAAGAAGCCACTGCTCCAAAACTGCCATAGAAAAGCCAGACTACGGTTTCAAATCAAATCAAATCAAATTTTATTGGTCACATGCGCCGAATACAACAGGTGCAGACATTACAGTGAAATGCTTACTTACAGCCCTTAACCAACAGTGCATTTATTTTTAACAAAAAAAGTAAAAATAAAACAACAACAAAAAAAGTGTTGAGAAAAAAAAGAGCAGAAGTAAAATAAAGTGACAGTAGGGAGGCTATATATACAGGGGGGTACCGTTGCAGAGTCAATGTGCGGGGGCACCGGCTAGTTGAGGTAGTTGAGGTAATATGTACATGTGGGTAGAGTTAAAGTGACTATGCATAAATAATTAACAACTGCACATTGGGACAATGATCGTACTTTTTGGAGAAATGTTCTCTGGTCTGATGAAACAAAAATAGAACTGTTTGGCCATAATGACCATCGTTATGTTTGGAGGAAAAAGGGGGTTCCTGCAAGCCGATGAACACCATCCCAACCGTGAAGCACGGGGGTGGCAGCATCATGCTGTAGGGGTGCTTTGCTGCAGGAGGGACTGGTGCACTTCACAAAATAGATGGCATCATGAGGAAGGAAAATTATGTGGATATTTTGAAGCAACATCTCAAGACATCCGTCAGGAAGTTAAAGCTTGGTCGCAAATGGGTCTTCCAAATGGACAATGACCCCAATCATACTTCCAAAGTTGTGGCAAAATGGCTTAAGGACAACAAAGTCAAGGTATTGGAGTGGCCATCACAAAGCCCTGACCTCAATCCTCTAGAAAATGTGTGGGCAGAACTGAAAAAGCGTGTGTGAGCAAGGAGGCCTACAAACCTGACTCAGTTACACCAGCTCTGTCAGGAGGAATGGGCCAAAATTCACCCAACTTATTGTGGGAAGCTTGTGGAAGGCTACCCGAAAAACATTTGACCCAAGTTAAACAATTTAAAGGCAATGCTACCAAATACTCATGGAGTGTATGTAAACTTCTGACCCACTGGGAATATAATGAAATAAATAAAAGCTAAAATAAATCATTCTCTCTACTATTATTCTGACATTTCACATTCTTAAAATAAAGTGGTGATCCTAACTGACCTAAGACAGGGAATTTGTACTAGGATTAAATGTCAGGAATTGTGAAAAACTGAGTTTAAATGTAGTTGGCCAAGGTGTATGTAAACTTGCGACTTCAACTGTACATCACAGAAGACTGAAATATAACAAAACTGTTTGACATAGAAACAACGGATTTTCTGCGTTTTATGAAAATTATGAAAAAATATTAATAACATTCCACTCATGAGGCCAAAGAGGACGCTTTTGGTCGTTGACTGCAGGAAAGGGCTACTTGAGGATCGGGTTCTGGATTCACTGAGCAAAATTATTCAATGTACAGGTAGGGGAGAGTGGGGTAAACTGAGGCAAAGGGGTATGCTGAGCCACCCTTGTTTCTAGGAAACCAAAATTAATAATTTGACCAAATATTCAGGAAGAGGTCATCATTTCATGGAGTCTGTGAAGGAAGAAACCACATTGTAAAAGTGGTTAGTGAGAGGTCAAAAAAATGAATTTTCACAAAGTCTAATTGTGTTAAGAGGTTTCATGATGCTTGGATCTAAACCATCTGAACCAAAGTAGATCATTTTAAGATTGTTGTATTGATTAAGATTAAGATTAAGATTAAGATTGTTATGCACATCAGTTGGGGTCTCCATAAGCTTCAACATGAGGTCCTAAACCTAGCATGAAAATGCATCCTTGTAGCTGTGTGTGCTAATATAGTCAAAATGTTTGCCCTTTGGGGTAAGTTCAGCAAATGTTTGAGCCAATTTGTTAGGTATTAAGGCCGTGTTAAAAGATGCTTAAAATGGTTCAAAGACAAACAGCGATTGTGATTGTGTTGAATTGTGTTTGGGAAATAAAGATAGACATGGTTTAAAAAAAGTCGTGGAATTATTTAATTCAGCACAGAAATTTGTAGGCGGCTTAACTTACCCTGTCCGGCCGCTCAACTTACCCCACACCCAGGGGAAGTTGTGCCAAGAGACCACTTTTTTTGGACAAGCTATGTTTTCAAAACTGTAATGTTTACATTAATTCTGATTATTTCCAGGGATACACAACATCCTGAAATATATGTAGATATATTTGTTAGAAAGAATGCTATATTTCCCTTGACGGAGTGACGCTGAATGTAAAAAAAAAACGGCTCAACTTACCCCACTCTCCCCTACAATGATGATAATGCACTGAAAATATGAAGGGATGTTAGAGTTCTAGTAGACTTTTTTGATGTGTGACTACAAGTGAAGGGCCTTTTTAAAGTGTGAAAAGTAAAGTGCAATTGAGAAATACACCTTTGTCCTTCTTCACCGTGATGTGTAGAGACATCAGACTCCACATTGAGACTCTTCTCTTCCCCTCTGTTTCCTCTCCATTGTCAGAGTCTAGCAGTTCAATCTTGAGAGGCACCTTTTATTTCTTTAATGGGGACACAGAGAGAGGACAGCCAGGGGGCAGGGCGATGTGAACTTAATGTGATATTAGTCCTGAAGCATCTCACATTGTTCTTAAAACAGACCATCTGTTACACACACACACAGCCAGAGGCCCCGGTCATCACAGCGCTTCAAGCAGTCAGTCAGTTAGCATAGCGCTTCAAGCAGTCAGTCAGTTAGCATAGCGCTTCAAGCAGTCAGTCAGTTAGCATAGCGCTTCAAGCAGTCAGTCAGTTAGCATAGCGCTTCAAGCAGTCAGTCAGTTAGCACAGCGCTTCAAGCAGTCAGTCAGTTAGCATAGCGCTTCAAGCAGTCAGTCAGTTAGCATAGCGCTTCAAGCAGTCAGTCAGTTAGCATAGCGCTTCAAGCAGTCAGTCAGTTAGCATAGCGCTTCAAGCAGTCAGTTAGTTAGCATAGCGCTTCAAGCAGTCAGTCAGTTAGCATAGCGCTTCAAGCAGTGAGTCAGTTAGCATAGCGCTTCAAGCAGTCAGTCAGTTAGCACAGCGCTTCAAGCAGTCAGTCAGTTAGCATAGCGCTTCAAGCAGTCAGTCAGTTAGCACAGCGCTTCAAGCAGTCAGTCAGTTAGCACAGCGCTTCAAGCAGTCAGTCAGTTAGCACAGCGCTTCAAGCAGTCAGTCAGTTAGCACAGCGCTTCAAGCAGTCAGTCAGTTAGCACAGCGCTTCAAGCAGTCAGTCAGTTAGCATAGCGCTTCAAGCAGTCAGTCAGTTAGCATAGCGCTTCAAGCGGTCAGTCAGTTAGCATAGCGCTTCAAGCGGTCAGTCAGTTAGCATAGCGCTTCAAGCAGTCAGTCAGTTAGCATAGCGCTTCAAGCAGTCAGTCAGTTAGCATAGCGCTTCAAGCAGTCAGTCACTTAGCATAAGCTTCAAGCAGTCAGTCAGTTAGCACAGCGCTTCAAGCAGTCAGTCAGTTAGCATAGCGCTTCAAGCAGTCAGTCAGTTAGCATAGCGCTTCAAGCAGTCAGTTAGTTAGCATAGCGCTTCAAGCGGTCAGTCAGTTAGCATAGCGCTTCAAGCAGTCAGTCAGTTAGCATAGCGCTTAATAATATAATAATAATAATATGTCATTTAGCAGACGCTTTTATCCAAAGCGACTTACAGTCATGTGTGCATAAATTTTTACGTATGGGTGGTCCCGGGGATCGAACCCACTACCCCGCTTCAAGCAGTCAGTCAGTTAGCATAGCGCTTCAAGCAGTCAGTCACTTAGCATAGCGCTTCAAGCAGTCAGTCAGTTAGCATGCGGTCAGTCAGTTAGCATAGCGCTTCAAGCAGTCAGTCAGTTAGCATGCGGTCAGTCAGTTAGCATAGCGCTTCAAGCAGTCAGTCAGTTAGCATAGCGCTTCAAGCAGTCAGTCAGTTAGCATAGCGCTTCAAGCAGTCAGTCACTTAGCATAGCGCTTCAAGCAGTCAGTCAGTTAGCATAGCGCTTCAAGCAGTCAGTCAGTTAGCATAGCGCTTCAAGCAGTCAGTCAGTTAGCATATCACTTCAAGAAGTCAGTGAGTTAGCATAGCGCTTCAAGCAGTCAGTCAGTTAGCATAGCACTTCAAGCAGTCAGTCAGTTAGCATAGCGCTTCAAGCAGTCAGTCAGTTAGCATATCACTTCAAGAAGTCAGTCAGTTAGCATATCGCATCACGACGTCAGTCAATCAGCTAACTGACTGACTGCTTGAAGCGCTATGCTGACAGCTAGTCAGACATACTGTACATACAGACAGACAACCAGCACCCAGTAGACAGTCAGCGAACCAGTCAGCCATATAGTCAGCTAACCAGCCAACCAGCCAGTCAGCCAGCCAGTCAGCCATATAGTCAGCTAACCAGCCAACCAGCCAGTCAGCGAACCAGTCAGCCATATAGTCAGCTAACCAGCCAACCAGCCAGTCAGCCAGCCAGTCAGCCATATAGTCAGCTAACCAGCCAACCAGCCAGTCAGCCAGCCAGTCAGCCATATAGTCAGCTAACCAGCCAACCAGCCAGTCAGCGAGCCAGCCAGCCATATAGTCAGCTAACCAGCCAACCAGCCAGTCAGCGAGCCAGTCAGCCATATAGTCAGCTAACCAGCCAACCAGCCAGTCAGCCAGCCAGTCAGCCATATAGTCAGCTAACCAGCCAACCAGCCAGTCAGCGAGCCAGCCAGCCATATAGTCAGCTAACCAGCCAACCAGCCAGTCAGCGAGCCAGCCAGCCATATAGTCAGCTAACCAGCCAACCAGCCAGTCAGCCAGCCAGCCAGCCAGCCAGCCAGCCATATAGTCAGCTAACCAGCCAACCAGCCAGTCAGCCAGCCAGCCAGCCAGCCAGCCAGCCATATAGTCAGCTAACCAGCCAACCAGCCAGTCAGCGAGCCAGTCAGCCATATAGTCAGCTAACCAGCCAACCAGCCAGTCAGCGAGCCAGTCAGCCATATAGTCAGCTAACCAGCCAACCAGCCAGTCAGCCGGCCAGCCAGCCATATAGTCAGCTAACCAGCCAACCAGCCAGTCAGCCGGCCAGCCAGCCATATAGTCAGCTAACCAGCCAACCAGCCAGTCAGCGAGCCAGTCAGCCATATAGTCAGCTAACCAGCCAACCAGCCAGTCAGCGAGCCAGTCAGCCATATAGTCAGCTAACCAGCCAACCAGCCAGTCAGCCAGCCAGTCAGCCATATAGTCAGCTAACCAGCCAACCAGCCAGTCAGCCAGCCAGCCAGCCAGCCAACCAACCATCCTCCCCTCCTCCTCCTCTTCCTCCTCCTCCTCCTCTCCTCCTCTCCTCCTCCTCCTCCTCCTCCTTTAAGTAATTGGTCATATTTGTGATCGTGATTGATCTGTTATGAATTAACTGCCAGTAGGTAAGCAATGTCCTGCTTCCTGATTGGTTAGCCTGGTGGTTTTCGCGACACCCTGAACTCCTGTTTAATGTGTGTCCCTAGGACGTGGTGTCATGGCAATGTCTCAATACCAAGATATAGTTGGGCATCTGTTACAGCAGTAACAGGAAGTTATAGTCCAGAATATTTGTACATTACTAGGTCTCTATTTCAGCTGAGAACCATCATCAATGTATTAGTGAAGTAGGTTTATTGTAATTCTCATTCATAAAGACAGACAAGACACACATTTTACAGAAGTACAGTACGCTACAAAGTAATACAAAAACTAGCTGTCATTCATCTAAATAATATAAATCCTAGATCAATCTCTCGCTGACGTCTGAGGGGTCAGTATCTCCCTTTAACCATCACATTACTAGCTTGTGTTCTCCATAGAAACAAAATAAAATTTACCCCATCTACCAATAAGTGCCCTTCTATGCGAGGCATTGGAAAAATCTCCCTGGTCTTTGTGGTTGAATCTGTGTTTGAAATGAACTGCTCGACTGAGGGACCTTTGCAGATGATTGTATGTGTTGGGGTACAGAGATGCGGTAGTCATTCAAAAATCATGTTAAACACTATCATTGCACACAGAGTGAGTCCATGCAACTGACTTAGTGATTCTTTTTAAGCAAATGTTTACTCCTGAACTTATTTAACCTTGCCGTAACAAAGGGGTTGAATAGTTATTCAGCTTTTCATTTTTTATTAATTTGTAAACATTTCTAAAAACATAATTCCACTTTGACAATATGGGGTTTTGTGTGTAGGCCAGTGACACAAAATCCTAATTTAATACATTTTTAATACAGGCTGTAACACAACAAAAATGTGGAAAAAGTCAAGGGGTTTGAAAACTTTCTGAAGGCACTGTAAGTAACTAACTAACTAACTAAACATGATGGACCGTTCTTTAGTTTGGATGATGATGTGATGATGCCATTTAATGAGGCAGATATCAAGATGTGGATGTCATGTGAACTCATGTCTCTCCTAGGGCAGCTAGTCGTCTCCTCTCCTCTGATAACCATAATAAGGATTAGACATGCATGGACTGGCCGACTGCATCACTGTAGGCCACTGTAAGCCTGTTGTAATGAGATCATTGAAATGTCCTCAGTATTATGTTGTTGTGTGAAGAGACAAATGGGGTTGTTCAGATTCATTCATTAAGCTATTACGTTACTGTTAATGTGACGTGGCAATTACAATACAACTATTCAAACACCAAAGAGTCAAGAGTTTGAAAAAGCTATTCTGTATTGTCTTAAAATTAGATTGGCTGACAGTCTAACGTTTGCTATGGTCCTCTGTAGCTCAGCTGGTAGAGCACGGCGCTTGTAATGCCAAGGTAGTGGGTTCGATCCCCGGGACCACCCATACACAAAAATGTATGCACGCACGACTGTAAGTCGCTTTGGATAAAAGCGTATGCTAAATGGCATATTATTATTATAATAGTGCTTGCTGGCTTAAGAAGTGTCTAGTGATAAAAAAAAAAAGGGTAGTCGTCAGTCCCCTAGCACTCTCCTAGGACAGAGAGATACAACCTTCTGGTTGGCTGCTGGTTGTCAAACAAGAGCTGTTAAAGCATTTCCTGCATGCTAATCCATTGACAATTTTCTATTGTTTATTTCACTCATCCTCCAATTATATTTGCATTATATTCAACACAGCCCTTACAAAAAAAGGAATTAGTTGCAAATTAAAATAGTGTGCCACAAAATGTTGCCAGAAGTTTTGCAAATGTTTGCCACTAGTGGTGAATCTGTTGCAAACCTTTGGCAATAATAATATTTATTGCCACTAGTGGCAAACAGTTCTCCTGAGGATTTTTTTCTGGCAACAATTCTCTCAAGATTATATTTGAATCTGTTGGCAAACCTGTGGCAACAATATTTATTGCCACTAGTGGCAGTTTACCAGAAACCGTTTCTGGTAAACACATGAGTTCATGACCAATAACCGTTGACAACCAACCAGGGGGAGAAGAATAATCTGTTAGAAAATGGAAACCTAGCTAGCTAGCAACCTACCGAAGTTGTCTGGTGAGTGTCTAGCTCAGTGTTGCCAAAACTCAGTCCTCTGACAGATTGAACCTGATATCAACAAAATGTGTTTCACTCTATCCCATAAAACAAGACATTGCTAACTAGGCATACATTTTAACACCATGTTTTAAGTTTATTAGGAAGCATAATTAATAAGTTAGACCAGGGTTTCCCGAACTCGGTCCTCGGGACCCCAAGGGGTGCATATTTTGGTTTTTCCCCTAGCACTACACAGCTGATACAAATGGTCAAAGCTTGTTGATTAGTTGATTATTTGAATCAGCTGTTAGGGCAAAAACCACAACGTGCACAGGAATTAGATTAAACTTTTCCCTCCAGCCATGACTGGCTGAGATAGACGTTGAGAAATGAGTTCGGATTTGTATTTGTATTGTATTTGTATTGGTCTGTAGCATGCTTCTGTCTATAACATGAGCTGCTTAAGTATGTGTGGATAATCCTGTCTACTAAGGCTTTTTTTTTTAAGTTTTCATGAAGAACTGAACAAGTTTTGCAACTCCTCTCTACATTGCTGTCCTGAAGTTAATAGCGCTATCGACAAAGCTCAGTGGAAAAAAACGTTGTGATGGACGACTTTCTGGAGGACGATTCTGCCATGCTGACTCTCTCTGACTCTGAAAATGAATCAGACGATGAGGAAATCCCTGATTTAGGTAAGAACATTTTCATTGAACCAGACATTGTAGAGTCTTCTGCACCTGGTGGAAGCAGAGAGAGATCATTGTCAAATGCGGAGGGAGTCGAAAAGAAAACACAGAAGGCTGTTGTATAAAACACCCGTCTCTACGGATTACATCTTCAAACTAAGGGCAACCATGGCATCCGTGACAGAGATGGAGAAGTGTTCATCCATGTATTCGGGTAAGATAGTCTAGCTACATTGTCAAATATTATACATTTCTAATTTAGTCAGAAAGTCGTTTTCATTGCAAGTACTGTATTTAAAAAAGGGGGGGGGGGGGGGGAGCAGCTTTAATATTGCAGATAGATTGTAACTTCCATCAATGCAATTGTCTGCATCACTTCCAATACCCCATATGTTGTTTTCCCGCAAATATATATATATATATTCCACCCAAGTTTTATACACCTGAGTCAGGAAGAAGACACAACTAGAAGACACAACTAGTAGACAACTGACTCAGTCAGGAAGAAGACACAACTAGTAGACAACTGACTCAGTCAGGAAGAAGACACAACTAGTAGACAACTGACTCAGTCAGGAAGAAGACACAACTAGTAGACAACTGACTCAGTCAGGAAGAAGACACAACTAGTAGACAACTGACTCAGTCAGGAAGAAGTCCCCAGTCTAGATTGAAGATCATAATTCGTTGATTAGTTTGAATCAGTTGTGTTGAGGCTTGGCTGGAGAAAAATATTATATATTGTGGCTCTCTAGGAACAGTTGGCCACACATTTAAAAGGTAGATTTAGTAGGCCTAAGTCTCAGTTTATGCTAGCTACATTGGTTGTTTATATAGCATTTATACAAGGCAGAAACATTGTTTCCTTGCTGAGAAATACATAGAATGTGAGAAGCAACATCATGGCAACTTTGTAACAGCTGACTCCGTTTTTTCCAAAACCAAACATTTACGTCATTTAGCAGACGCTCTTATCCAGCGCAATTAGGGTTAAGTGCCTTGCTCAAGGGAACATCGACAGATTTTTCACCTAGTCGGCTTGGGGATTAGAACCAGCGACCTTTCGGCTACCGGCACAACACTCTTACCCACTAAGCTACCTGCCTTCCGTTAGCCGCTGAGTCTACCTTTTAAGATGCCAAAATAGAATGTTTTGTAGATGTTTTGAGTAATTGTTTTCAGTATCCTAAATTTGTTCTTGTTTTGTTTTTTTTCTGATCGTTTCAGTGTATGCATTCAACAAGCTTTGGACAAAGGACTTCAACTGGGCCACTATCTTCAACGTTCACTCAAAATGGCAATAGTCCTGAACTATTTGATTTAGTTTTAGTTTTAATTATTAAAATTGTGTTAATTTTTTTTTTTTATTTCCATTGGTTGAAATGTTGCTTAGTTACCATTTGGCTCATGTAAATTCAGTAGTTTCCCCTTTAACCCTTGGCCTACAATTTTGGCGCCCCAGTGGAAATCTAATTAACATAATAATAAAAAAAATTGGTTTTTTTTGCATGGGCTTTGTCTCAATCCACCACATCCGCTGATATCACCCTTCCGCATCTGTGGTGAAAGGTGGCAGAGCTTGAGCAGTGTTTGTCAGACCGTTAGACATCACGAAAATCTGTCTTCTCACAAAAACGTCTGTAGCGTCCACTGACCACTCTGTTGAAAGATGAGACTCTCACGAACACATTGGTGTTCGGCTCTAGGACACCCACAAGCCTCACAAGACTTATCTGAAGGTCCCCAGTACCAGTTAAACAAATTAATGGAAGTATATATGGAGATAGTTCAGTGCCTAAAATAACGGGATAAATACATAAAAAAATCTCTCAGATCTATAGGACAGACAGTTCAGAACAAACTTCCTTTAGATTTTTTTTGAGGGGGACTATCTGTTGTTCCATGTAGTGAATATGTTATTCAATGTGTTTCTATTGGCTAATAGCAGTAATGCCAAATTCAATGTTTCATCCCCCCCCCAAAAAATTGACACCTTAAAGGGTCTTAAAATTCCAAATCATAAAGCTCAATAATACTTGGTATTGGACCATCTTAAATCAATTCCATATATTAGCTTAGAAGTTTAGTTTTATCTGTGAGAAGCAAGTTCATTTAAAGTTATGTGATAGTTGACAGATATTTAGGACACCTCATGAGCTGTCCTAACCAGTTAAGAGTTACCAGTGTGTTGATTATAGAAAAAGGCAGTGAGTCAGTGGTTCCTTCACTATAGACAGGCAATTGGTTTAGAGTTGAAAGAATGTTTTGATATTTCTATATGATCAACACATAAATAATCTAGACCTACTCTAGACCTCTTTGCGCTTTTGACAATGACTTCACAAGGGTTCATTCACATGATATAACGCCTAAATACTTATAACCACTAGGCTAATAAATAATCACATATTTCTCTTTCGATTATTTCAGTAACCTACATCATGTTATTTCAAGCAGAATATGACGTTGTTAAAAAGATGCCTAAATTGGTCATGCCTATAAGTGGGGGGGAAAAAAGTATTTAGTCAGCCACCAATTGTGCAAGTTCTCTCACTTAAAAAGATGAGAGAGGCCTGTAATTTTCATCATAGGTACACGTCAACTATGACAGACAAAATGAGAAAAAAAATACAGAAAATCACATTGTAGGATTTTTTATGAATTTATTTGCTAATTATGGTGGAAAATAAGTATTTGGTCAATAACAAAAGTTTCTCAATACTTTGTTATATACCCTTTGTTGGCAATGACACAGGTCAAACATTTTCTGTAAGTCTTCACAAGGTTTTCACACACTGTTGCTGGTATTTTGGCCCATTCCTCCATGCAGTTCTCCTCTAGAGCAGTGATGTTTTGGGGCTGTCGCTGGGCAACACAGACTTTCAACTCCCTCCAAAGATTTTCTATGGGGGTTGAGATCTGGAGACTGGCTAGGCCACTCCAGGACCTTGAAATGCTTCTTACGAAGCCACTCCTTCGTTGCCCGGCGGTGTGTTTGGGATCATTGTCATGCTGAAAGACCCAGCCACGTTTCATCTTCAATGCCCTTGCTGATGGAAGGAGGTTTTCACTCAAAATCTCACGATACATGGCCCCATTCATTCTTTCCTTTCTTTCCTTTATTCGTCCTGGTCCCTTTGCAGAAAAACAGCCCCAAAGCATGAGGTTTCCACCCCCATGCTTCACAGTAGGTATGGTGTTCTTTGGATGCAACTCAGCATTCTTTGTCCTCCAAACACAACGAGTTTAGTTTTTACCAAAAAGTTATATTTTGGTTTCATCTGACCATATGACATTCTCCCAATCCTCTTCTGGATCATCCAAATGCACTCTAGTAAACTCCAGACGGGCCTGGACATGTACTGGCTTAAGCAGGGGGACACGTCTGGCACTGCAGGATTTGAGTCCCTGGTGGCGTAGTGTGTTACTGATGGTAGGCTTTGTTACTTTGGTCCCAGCTCTCTGCAGGTCATTCACTAGGTCCCCCCGTGTGGTTCTGGGATTTTTGCTCACCGTTCTTGTGATCATTTTGACCCCACGGGGTGAGATCTTGCGTGGAGCCCCAGATCGAGGGAGATTATCAGTGGTCTTGTATGTCTTCCATTTCCTAATAATTGCTCCCACAGTTGATTTCTTCGAACCAAGCTGCTTACCTATTGCAGATTCAGTCTACCCAGCCTGGTGCAGGTCTACAATTTTGTTTCTGGTGTCCTTTGACAGCTCTTTGGTCTTGGCCATAGTGGAGTTTGGAGTGTGACTGTTTGAGGTTGTGGACAGGTGTCTTTTATACTGATAACAAGTTCAAACAGGTGCCATTAATACAGGTAACGAGTGGAGGACAGAGGAGCCTCTTAAAGAAGAAGTTACAGGTCTGTGAGAGCCAGAAATCTTGCTTGTTTGTAGGTGACCAAATACTTATTTTCCACCATAATTTGCAAATAAATTCATAAAAAATCCTACAATGTTATTTTCTGATTTTTTTTTTCTCAATTTGTCTGTCATAGTTGACGTGTACCTATGATGAAAATTACAGGCCTCTCTCATCTTTTTAAGTGGGAGAACTTGCACAATTGGTGGCTGACTAAATACTTTTTTCCCCCACTGTAAGTGGGCAATTGAAAGCATTTAAATGTGTTCGGTAAAAATGATAGACCTTTCAAACGTTTTATGCAACATTATTGGCAAGTAACTTGATGCCTGCTGTGCCAAATCGATTTAGAGCTGTTTAACGGGAGTGACGAGTGTGTGGATATAACGGTACTATTATCAATCACATTATTATAGTTATTCTTATTTCTTGTGTTTTATTTTCTAGCATTACATTGTTATTGATTGTTTCATTGTTGGGTTTTTTAGTTTGCAAGAAAGGCATTTCACTGTACTTGTGCATGTGACATTAAAACTTGAAACTTCAAAATATCGCAATTAGTAAAAATCTAAAAGGAGGTTATTAACATATTAGTTAATAGTTAAGAGTAGACGAAGGGATCTTGTCAGGCAACAATGATATCAAACGTTTTACCATTACAACATTTTTTGTACAGTCACATTCACCATGGCTGTCTGAAGCGTGCTGTGGAGTTCACAACTGGTGATGCCTCGTCGTGATTGATTATTCCCTATAATTCGCAAAACATGCGTCATCACCATCTTTCCTTTGTGGTACCTCAAACTGTCGTGATTACCAGCTGAGATACACTTTTATGAGTTGATTTTACTCCTGGCTCAGAGTTTGTCTTAACATCATCCTAAAACCTACTCTGAGCTGTGAGTTTTTTTTTTTTTTCTTGTCTTAAATCTGTTTTTAACAGGATTCCTAGGACCTTTTCTGAGACGCTTTGTGGATACGGGCCCTGGTCTCTCCTCCGTTCTAGCAAATATGGGCCCTGGTCTCTCCTCCGTTCTAGCAAATACGGGCCCTGGTCTCTCCTCCGTTCTAGCAAATACGGGCCCTGGTCTCTCCTCCGTTCTAGCAAATACGGGCCCTGGTCTCTCCTCCGTTCTAGCAAATACGGGCCCTGGTCTCTCCTCCGTTCTAGCAAATACGGGCCCCTGGTCTCTCCTCCGTTCTAGCAAATACGGGCCCTGGTCTCTCCTCCGTTCTAGCAACACGGCCTGGCCCGTTCTAGAAATACGGGCCCTGGTCTCTCCTCCGTTCTAGCAAATACGGGCCCTGGTCTCTCCTCCGTTCTAGCAAATACGGGCCCTGGTCTCTCCTCCGTTCTAGCAAATACGGGCCCTGGTCTCTCCTCCGTTCTAGCAAATACGGGCCCTGGTCTCTCCTCCGTTCTAGCAAGATGCACACAGTAGTACAACACTCACTGCCACTTGGCTGCCACCCCAAGAACCCAAAGGCTTTTTTAAGAGACACCCAATACATGAAAATAAGTGTGTGTGGGGAGGGGGCTGTCAAAACTATTAACTGTCAAAACTATTAACCAGTTAAATGTAACTAAATGCAATAGAAAATGTAATCTAAGTAATCCCCAAAAATAATTATGTATCACGAGGGCCATGAACAATAACCAGTGATGCTGCATATTCAAAGAAAGGTTCAAATCTCACCTTTCTGGTAAAAAAATAAGTTCTAAATTGTGTAGTCACTTTTGAGGACACAAGCTCAAGTACACAGTACAAATATGATAAATAAATGTATTCCCTATTCAACAAATGACTTATATGCTTTCTAAATATAGTATAATCAAATTATAAAAGGACTAACTATAAGATTTCACCTTCTTCATAACTTTTAAAAACATATTTTTATTATTATTTTTATTTTCTAAAGGGCTCTCTTGATCAAAACGTCTGCCCCCATCGCTGTGAACGTCTCACAGAGCTTTAGCTTTGCTTCCTGAACCTGTTAGGAACTCGCCTTTCATCTCATATTAATCTTGTCTGTCTATGACAAACATAATGTTATTTTTTTTTTTGTTTAAACCCCTAAGATCGATTTCCGTGCCCCCGCAGAAGTCTACTTAGCATAATACTAAAATCCCCATAAGAATCCGTCAGTTTAAGAGATGTTAAGCTATATTTAGAGATATCTGATATAATCGAGGGAGATTATCAGTGGTCTTGTATGTCTTCCATTTCCTAATAATTGCTCCCACAGTTGATTTCTTCAAACCAAGCTGCTAACCTATTGCAGATTCAGTCTTCCCAGCCTGGTGCAGGTCTACAATTTTGTTTCTGGTGTCCTTTGACAGCTCTTTGGTCTTGGCCATAGTGGAGTTTGGAGTGTGACTGTTTGAGGTTGTGGACAGGTGTCTTTTATACTGATAACAAGTTCAAACAGGTGCCATTAATACAGGTAACGAGTGGAGGACTGTCATGGTCGTCTATGTCGTCCAAGTATGACCAAGGCGCAACGTGTCCAAGAAACATGACTTTATTAATCAAAGTAACCAAATACAAAACAAAAGACGACTCAAATGAGTCCACGGTACAACAGACCAAACGGAACAAAAACCCACAATCCCCACAGGAAAACATTCAGATTAAACATGCCCAATCAGAGATAACGAGCCGACAGCTGACACTGTTACCTCCGATTGGGATCATAGACCAAACCTAGAAATGAAGCCAACAGAAAAGCAAACATAGAAATACACCCAAACCCAACATACCAAAATACACCCCTGGCTCAAATACTAAAGTTCCGGGAGCCAGAGTGTCACACTTCCCTAAAGGTGCGAACTCCCGAGCGCACCAGCATCCAGTCTAGGGGAGGTCTGGGTGGGCGTCTGTCCACGGTGCGGCTCTGGCCCCGTCGTGATCCCCACCCCACCACAGTCACAACCTGCTTCAGTAGCCTCCTCCCAATGACCACCCTCCAACTAACCCCACCTGACTAAGGGGCAACACCGGACTAAGGGGCAGCAACGGATTAAGGGGCAGCACGGGGATAAGAGGGACACTGGCAGGCGCAGCACCGGACTAAGGGGCAGCACCGGCTGAGGGACAGTACCTGACTAGGGGCAGCACCGACTGAGGGGCAGCTCCGGACTGGAATGGCGGATCCTGGCTGGCTGGCTCTGGCGATCCTGGCTGGCTGGCGGATCCGGGCTGGACGGCTCTGGCGGATCCTGGCTGGACGGCTCTGGCGGATCCTGGCTGACGGTTCTGGGATCCTGGCTGGACGGCTCACGGCCCGGCTGACGGATCTGGCTGCTCATGGCTGGCGACGGATCTGGCTGCTCGCTGGCCCACGGATCGGCTGCTCAGCGGCGGCACGGATCTGGCTGCTCATGGCTGGCGGAAGGCTCTGGCTGATCCCGCCTGGACGGAAGGCTCTGGCTGCTCCTGTCTGGCGAAGGCTCTGTGATCCGGTCTGACGGAAGGCTCTGGCTGCTCCTGTCTGGCGGAAGGCTCTGGCCCTGATCCTGTCTGGCGGAAGGCTCTGGCTGATCCTGTCTGGCGGAAGGCTCTGGCTGATCCTGTCTGGCGAAGCTCCTGGCGATCCTGTCTGGCGGAGAGCTCAGCGGCCCCGGTCTGGCGGACGGGCTCCGTTGGGCAGACGGACAGTTCAGGCGCCCGTTGGGCAGACGGGCAGTTCAGACGGCGTTGCGGCAGACGGACAGTTCAGGCACCCCGTTGGGCAGACGGCAGACTCTGGCCGTCTGAGGCGCACCGTAGGCCTGGTGCGTGCAGCCGGAACTGGAGGTACCGGGCTGAGGACACGCATCCAGGGCTAGTGCGGGAGAAGCAACAGGGCATGCTTGGCCCTGGGGACGCACCCGTAGGCCTGATGCGTGGTGCCGAACTGGAGGTACGGGCTGAGGACACGCATCTCAGGGCTAGTGCGGGGAGAAGCAACAGGGGCATGCTTGGCCCTGGGGACGCACCGTAGGCCTGATGCGTGGTGCCGAACTGGAGGCACCGGGCTGAGGACACGCATCTCAGGGCTAGTGCGGAAGCAGCAACAGGGCATACTGGACCCTGGGGACGCACCGTAGGCCTGATGCGTGGTGCCGAACTGGAGGTACCGGCGGCTGAGGACACGCATCTCAGGGCTAGTGCGGAAGCAGGAACAGGAGCTACAGGACTCGGGGAACACACAGGAGGCTTAGTGCGTGGTGTAGGCACTGGTGGTACTGGACTGGAGACAGGAGGTGGTGCCGGAAATACCGGACCGTGCAGGCGTACTGGCTCGCCGAGCACTGAGCCTGACCAACCTTACCTGGAATTGTATGCTCCCTGGTCGCCTGACCAGTACAGGAGTGGGAACTAACCCGCACCGGGCTATGAGGCGAACCGGGGACACCATGTAAGGCTGGTGCCATGGAGCCGGCCCGAGGAGACGCACTGGTGACCGGATGCGTGGGGCCGGCCTCATGACATCTGGCTCAATGCTCAGTCTAGCCCCGGCCGATACGTGAGCCGGAATGTACCGAACCGAGCAGCCTCATGCACAGGAGACACCATGCGCTCTACTGCGTAACACGGTGTCTGCCCGTCACTCTCGCTCTCCACGGTCAGTCCAGGAGTAGGCGCAGGTCTCCTACCTGACTTCGCCACACTCCCTTCTAGCCCCCCAAGAAATTTTGGGTAGTACTCGGGCTTCCAGCCTTGCCTCCGTGCTGCCTCCTCATATCGCCGCCTCTCGGCTTTAGCTGCCTCCCGCTCTTCACGAGGACGGGCGAGTATTCTCCCGGTTGATCCCAAGGCCCCTCACCATCCAGAATCTCCTCCCATGTCCATGAATCCTTTATGGAGTCCATAACCTGTGTAGGTAGGTCCTGTTGCCGCTTGACACGCTGCTTGGTCTTTTGTGGTGGGTTTTTCTGTCATGGTCGTCCTATGTCATCCGAAGTATGACCAAGGCGCAACGTGTCCAAGAAACATGACTTTATTAATCAAAGTAACCAAATACAAAACAAAAAGACGACTAAATAAGTCCACGGTACAACAGACCGAAAACGGAACAAAACCCACAATCCCCACAGGGAAAAACATTCAGATTAAATATGGCTCCCAATCAGAGATGAACGAGCCGACAGCTGACACTCGTCACTCCCGATTGGGAGTCATAGACCAAACCTAGAAATGAAGCCAACAGAAAAGCAAACATAGAAATACACCCAAACCAACATACCAAAAATACACCCTGGCTCAAATACTAAAGTTCCGGAGCCAGAGTGTCACAGACCCCCCCTAAAGGTGCGGAACTCCGGGCGCACCAGCATCCAGTCTAGGGAGGGTCTGGGTGGGCGTCTGTCCACGGTGGCTTCTGGCCCCGGTCGTGATCCCCACCCCACCACAGTCACAACCTGCTTCAGTAGCCTCCTCCCAATGACCACCCTCCAACTAACCCCACCTGGACCAAGGGGCAACACCGACTAAGGGGCAGCAACGGACCAAGGGCAGCACCGGGATAAGGGCAGCACCGGGCTGGGAGCACCGGACTAAGGGGGCAGCACCGGGCTAAGGGACAGTACCTGACCAAGGGGGCAGCACCGGACTGAGGGGCAGCTCCGGGACTGAATGGCGGATCCTGGCTGGCTGGCTCTGGCGGATCCTGGCTGGCTGGCGGATCCGGGCTGGACGGCTCTGGGATCTGGCTGGACGGCTCTGGCGGATCCTGGCTGACGGCTCTGGCGGATCCTGGCTGGACGGCTCATGGCTGGCTGACGGATCTGGCTGCTCATGGCTGGCTGGACGGATCTGGCTGCTCGCGGCTGGCTGACGGATCCTGGCTGCTCTGGCTGGCTGACGGATCTGGCTGCTCATGGCGCGGAAGGCTCTGGCGTGATCCCGCAGCTGGCGGAAGGCTCTGGCTGCTCCTGTCTGGCGAAGGCTCTGGCTGATCCGGTCCGACGGAAGGCTCTGGCTGCTCCTGTCTGGCGGAAGGCTCCTGGCTGATCCTTCGCGGAAGGCTCTGGCTGATCCTGTCTGGCGAAGGCTCTGGCTGATCCTGTCTGGCGGACTAAAGTTCCGGAGCCAGAGTGTCACAAGGACAGAGGAGCCTCTTAAAGAAGAAGTTACAGGTCTGTGAGAGCCAGAAATCTTGCTTGTTTGTAGGTGACCAAATACTTATTTTCCACCATCATTTGCAAATAAATTCATTAAAAATCCTACAATGTGATTTTCTGGAGAAAAAAATTCTCAATTTGTCTGTTTTTTTTTTTTTGTCATTTAGCAGACGCTCTTATCCATAGCGACTTACAGTTAGTGAGTGCATACATTATTTATTTTTTTATACTGGCCATCCATGGGAATTGAACCCACAACCCTGGCGTTGCAAACGCCATGCTCTACCAACTGAGCTACATCCCTGCCAGCCATTCCCTCCCCTACCCTGGACGACTTGTGCGCCGCCCCATGAGTCATTTACGACAGAGCCTGGATTCGAACCAGGATCTCTAGTGGCACAGCTAGCACTGCGATGCAGTGCCTTAGACCACTGCGCCACTCGGGAGACCTGTCATAGTTGACGTGTACCTATGATGAAAATGACAGGCCTCTCTCATCTTTTTAAGTGGGAGAACTTGCACAATTGGTGGCTGTCTAAATACTTTTTTTCCACACTGTATAGCCTTATATAAAATAGCTAGATAGCTAGCTTTCCTTGCTTGTTGGTTAGCTACCTAGCCAAAGTTAGCTCTCATCTGACTGGTATAACGTTATATTAACTAGCTAGCTACCTAGCTAATCAAAACAAATCCACATTAATTGGCAAGATACCTTTATTTGCCTGTTCGTTAGCTAGCTAGCTTTCAGCTGACTGGTGTTAGCTAGCTACAGAGGCCAGCAGGTGGACTTTGTACAAGCAAGCTAACTTTAGCAATGTAACGTTAGCTAGTAGCGCTGACCTCATTTAGTCGACTGGTCGATTGTTTGGTCGATAGGCTGTTGGTCGACAGAGAATTTCTTAGTTGAGCACTTGCAAAAAGTATCAATACAATTATGGCACGTCTTGATTGACGCCTGTCTCAGTGGATTAATCCATTGCGGATATTGCGGACCAGTATCCCCATTAGTACATTTACTGTTAATTACCATAATTAAGGTACATTTGTTTGGTTACCGTTATTTCTGTTAATGCATTCACTATATTATTATTACAGTCTTTTACAGTTCTCAAATGACTGCCTCGCCTGGTTCACCAACTACTTCTCAGATAGAGTTTAGTGTGTCAAATCGGAGGGCCTGTTGTCTGGACCTATGGCAGTCTCTATGGGGGTGCCACAGGGTTCAATTCTTGGGCCGACACTTTTCTCCGTGTATATCAATGATGTCGCTCTTGCTGCTGGTGACTCTCAGATCCACCTCTACGCAGACGACACCATTTTGTATACATCTGGCCCTTCATTGGACACTGTGTTAACAAACCTCCAAACGAGCTTCAATGCCATACAACAATCCTTCAGTAGCCTCCAACTGCTCTTAAACACTAGTAAAACTAAATGCATGCTTTTCAATCGAACGCTGCTGGCACCCGCCACCCGACTAGAATCACCACTCTCGACGGGTCTGACCTACAGTATGTGGACAACTACAAATACCTAGGTGTCTGGTTAGACTGTAAACTCAACTTCCAGACTCACATAAAGAATCTCCAATCCAAAGTTAAATCTAGAATCGGCTTCCCTATTTCGCAACAAAGCCTCCCTTCACTCATGCTGCCAAACATGCCCTCGTAAACTGACTATCCTACCGATCCTTGACTTCGGCGATGTCATTTACAAAATAGCCTCCAACACTCTACTCAGCAAATTGGATGTAGTCTATCACAGTGCCATCCGTTTTGTCTCCAAAGCCCCATACACTACCCACCACTGTGACCTGTACGCTCTTGTTGGCTGGTCCTCACTACATGTTCAATCGTCAAACCCACTGGCTCCAGGCCATCTATAAATCACTGCTAGGCAAATCCCCGCCTTATCTTAGCTCATTGGTCACCATAGCAGCACCCACCCCGTAGTCTGCGCTCCAGCAGGTATATCTCACTGGTCATTCCCAAAGCCAACACCTCCTTTGGCCGCCATTCCTTCCAGTTCTCTGCTGCCAATGACTGGAACGAATTGCAAAAATCTCTGAAGCTGGAGACTCTTATCTCCCTCAATAACTTTAAGCATCAGTTGTCAGAGCACCTTACCGATCACTGCACCTGTACACAGCCCATCTGAAATTAGCCCACCCAACTACCTCATCCCTATATTGTTATTTATTTTGCTCTTTTGCACCCCAGTATCTCTATTTGCACATAATCTCTTGCACATCTAGCATTCCAGTGTTAATACTATTGTAATTATTTTGCACTATAGCCTATTTATTGCCTTACCTCCATAACTTGCTACATTTGCACACACTGTATATATATTTTCTGTTGTATTTTTGACTTTATGTTTTTTGCCCCATATGTAACTCTGTGTTGTTTTTATTGCACTGCTTTGCTTTATCTTGGCCAGGTCGCAGTTGTAAATGAGAACCTGTTCTCAACTGGCTTACCTGGTTAAATAAAGGTGAAATAAAAAAAATTAAAAAATAAACAGTTCTCACTGTCGGAGTGGACACATTATTTTCTTGCAGAGCGCACAACCTAGGCTACACTTGTGAGAAACAAGATTTGGTTAATTTAATTCCATTTACGAGTTGTCAATTTATTCATTGTGTTTTGTTTGGAGCGCTCCTGTCAATGTTGAGTAAGGACGCACACCTGATTACACACAGAAGTAGGCTACCTGGCCTGAGCGCAAATGTAGGCTTATAAATGTGCCCATTTTGGGATCTGATAGTATTTCTGATTGTCTTAACTCACCACCACTAATGAGCTTCTCAAAGTAATTGTTTCTTCACCTCAAACAGCAAGTAAACAAAGTCTGTTTTTACATCCATTAAGAATGACAATAGTTCCTCAATGTAGCCTATTTGAAAAATCTCATGCTCTGATCTGGTAGAAACGTCAGAAAATAGGCCTACCTGATTACTTCTTATCCCTTGCACAAATAGCCTTCAGCTGTGTCTGTATGGAGCTCACTGGCACCGGAAAACTCTGAGGGTCCAGAATATTTTATACAATGTTGCAAGTTTGTTAGCACAAGCTTCGGGCTGGACCAAGTTGATAGTTGTTGATACAATGTTTTTAAGTTCATTGCAGACAGGCCATGCATAGCCAATGTGATTTATTTTAATCAGGATATTTTCTACCTGCAGGCTGCATTGTTTTTATTTGTTGGCTTTATGTAGGCTATTTTTACATAGTTGGCAATGGCAATATAACTTACTTTTAGATTTGTATCATTTTCATTTAGATATAATTTGTATGATTTTGAGAAACGAAGACTTTATCATAAAATAAAATAAACTGTTCCACAAAAATGTGCATATGAAAATCATAACTGGCACGCAGATCGGTAGAAATGTTAAGATAAATTCACACTCCAAATGGAAAAGGTGGCCGACAGCTTCAGGTGCATAAAGGCAGAATCTGTGAAGGCCATAAGCAGCGGGAGGTTTGGGAACAGGTTTTTTTCTTCTGGTTTTCTCTAGATCCCTCTTTAGTAATTTGTCTGTCTTAATTTGTGTGTCTCAATTATTTAACCACAGTTTAAAGCATCAGACAAGCTCAGTAGTATATATGGAAAAGTTCAAGTTTTTAAAATTTCGACCAGTTGGTTGAAAGAACAGACGACTCTTGGTCGACCAAGATTATTTTTTGTCAGGAACAGCCCTATTAGCTAGTTAGCTACCTAGCTAATCAAAATATCTGCTTGCATTTATTGATTGATTAACCTCAGCTTGAATACCACCATATAGCTATCTATATACAGTAAACTACAGTGCCTTGCAAAAGTATTCATCCCCCTTGGCATTTTTCCTATTTTGTTGCATTACAACCTGTAATTTAAATGGATTTTATTTGGATTTCATGCAATGGACATACACAAAATAGTCAAAATTGGTGAAGTTAAATGAAAAAAATTACTTGTTTCAAATCATTCAAAAAAATAAATAACAGAAAAATGGTGCGTGCATATGTATTCACCCCCGTTGCTATGAAGACCCTAAATAAGATCTGGTGCAACCAATTACCTCATAAGTCACATAATTAGTTAAATAAAGTCCACCTGTGTGCAATCTAAGTGTCACATGATCTCAGTATATATACACCTGTTCTGAAAGGCCCCAGAGTCCGCAACACCACTAAGCAAGGGGCACCACCAAGCAAGCGGCACCATGAAGATCAAGGAGCTCTCCAAACAGGTCAGGGACAAAGTTGTGGAGAAGTACAGATCAGGGTTGGGTTTAAAAAAATATATGTTATTAAAAAATGGAAAGAATATGGCACCACAACAAACCTGCCAAGAGAGGACCGCCCACCAAAACTCCAGGCCAGGCAAGGAGGGCATTAATCAGAGAGGCAACAAAGAGACCAAAGATAACCCTGAAGGAGCTGCAAAGCTCCACAGCGAAGATTGGAGTATCTGTCCATAGGACCACTTTAGCGTTACTCACAGAGCTGGGCTTTATGGAAGAGTGGCCAGAAAAAAGCCATTGCTTAAAGAAAAAAATAAGCAAACACGTTTGGTGTTTGCCAAAAGCCATGTGGGAGACTCCCCAAACATATGGAAGAAGGTACTCTGGTCAGATGAGACTACAATTTAGCTTTTTGGCCATCAAGGAGAAAGCTATGTCTGGCGCAAACCCAACACCTCTCATCACCCCAAGAACACCATCCCCACAGTGAAGCATGGAGGTGGCAGCATCATGCTGTGGGGATGTTTTTCATCGGCAGGGACTGGGAAACTGGTCAGAATTGAAGGAATGATGGATGGCGCTAAAAACAGGGAAATTCTTGAGGGAAACCTGTTTCAGTCTTCCAGAGATTTGAGACTGGGACGGAGGTTCACCTTCCAGCAGGACAATGACCCTAAACACACTGCTAAAGCAACACTTGAGTGGTTTAAGTCTCCCGAGTGGCGCAGTGGTTTAAGGCACTGCATCGCAGTGCTAGCTGTGCAACTAGAGATCCTGGTTCGTATCCAGGCTCTGTCGTAGCTGGCCGTGACCGGGAGACCCACGGGGCGGCGCACAATTGGCCCAGGGTAGGGGAGGGAATGGCCGGCAGGGATGTAGCTCAGTTGGTAGAGCATGACGTTTGCAACGCCAGGGTTGTGGGTTTGATTCCCACGGGGGGCCAGTATGAAAAATATATAATGTATGCACTCACTAACTGTAAGTCGCTCTGGATAAGAGTGTCTGCTAAATGACTAAAATGTAATGTAAATGTAAATGTTTAAGGGGAAACATTTAAATGTCTTGGAATGGCCTAGTCAACGCCCAGATCTCAATCCAATTGAGAATCTGTGGTATGACTTAAAGATTGCTGTACACCAGCAGAACCCATCCAACTTGAAGGAGCTGGAGCAGTTTTGCTTTGAAGAATGGGCAAAACTCCCAGTGGCTAGATGTGCCAAGCTTATAGAGACATACCAAAAGAGACTTGCAGCTGTAATTGCTGCAAAAGGTGACTCTACAAAGTATTGACTTTGGGGGGGGGTGAATAGTTATGCACGCTCAAGTTTTCAATTTTTTTTGTCTTATTTCTTGTTTGTTTCACAATAAAAAGTATTTTGCATCTTCAAAGTGGTAGGCATGTTGTGTAAATCAAATGATACAAACCCCCCAAAAAATCAATTTTAATTCCAGGTTGTAAGGCAACAAAATAAGAAAAATGCCAAGGAGGGTGAATACTTTCGCAAGCCACTGTAGGTTTGTTTCATACATTTCTTATGACTGGCAGCACGGTGCAAGCTGCTGTGTTGTTGCCGAGCAACCAACCTGGTGTTATAAAACTCTGAGCTTTGGCTAAAAAAAAGATGTTAGCATTGTCAGAAATAATAAAAAACGGTTGCACCTACAAATTTTGTCACTCCTGCAATTTGTACGTCCAATGGCCACTTTATGGACGTTATCGTTGTAGTGTCGTTTTAATCCGTATGTGGTTCTCAGTAATGGTTGGACGGCTCATGACGAGAGGCGGGGAGTGGGCTGTGTACCTCCAATCAAGTTGATTTGTGATGATTTGTGAATTGTCATTGAGATTGGTGTCACATTGGCTTAGATGTGATGGTAGGGAGATTTGAATTAAACACTGAGCTTCAATCAATGCATCTATAATGTACAGTTGAGCTCTACAGGAGGTCCTATCTCAGGTTGCCTAGAGTAAGATTCAGGGGAGATTCAATCTAATGCAAAATACCTCAGAAAGGGGCCACATTTGGGGACTTTTTAGGGTAAATGTCAAGATATTCAACTGTCACAGATCTGACATCGACTCCCAGAATCATCTCCTTATACATTATGTATAAATATGTATATATTTTTTTAACCTAAAAGACAAATCCAGTTTGAATAAAAATTCCCCTTGATCCCCATCTCACTTTTTGACATAGATGTTGTTACTTGTGTACCCAGATCTTGCTAGAGTGTAACATCACGACTTATCGACCTCTGTCTCTGTAAGTACGGGACTACGGGCAGAAATACATTTGATCTATCCCGAGGTGACTGCTCTCCTATGTGCAGAAGCCTAGATACGAGACGAGTGGAGCTCCTGCCTCCTAAGAGCCAAGACCGTGTTTCATTTCCTGTGGTAAACAAGTCACGACATCAAAAGCAGATACAATCTGACATAGGGTTTGCGTCCCAAATGGCACCCCTTATTCCCTATTTAGTGCACTACTTAAGGATCTGGTCAAACGTAGTGCACTACATAGGGAATAGGGTGCCATTTGGGACCCAACCATCATCTGCCTGCACCTGTCATATACCCTCTGATGAAGAGATGTGAGTAGAGAAATCGAAGTATAATTTCAAATGACTTGCAAATGACGTTATATAACCCATCCAACAGCAACTCGGATGCACAAAGTAAATGTCCCTGAGATGGAAGTCAGAAAGCAGAATGAGGAATAAACAAGAGCAAAGAAAAGTTTTTTCTTGGATAAAAGTAGCCTCAGGACAATGTGTTGCCAGCCATCCAGATTGGGTCACTGGGGTGGGTTGGTGTAGCGCTGGACTGAGCCTGGAACTGGGTCACTGGGGTGGGTTGGTGTAGCGCTGGACTGAGCCTGGATTCAATTGGAGTGTTCAGTGCTCACAACATGCAAACTCAAGTGGTTTCAGACTACATTAGTAACAACAATATTTCAATTACAGTGTCTTTTTCAACTAAATTAAGTTGAATTTTTGCGGGGTGATGTTATTCCTTTTCATTTTCTTAGATTTACACCGGACGATCTTGATCTCAAATAAGAATTCAGCTGAATTGAAGAAGCAAATATCCAGAGAGTGGAATTGACTTACAGAACAGTAGTAGTAGGCCCATGGGGAGTTCTAGTTAGTAGCATTGAGCAGTCTCAACCTGAATCTAGTCCCCTGGGGAGTTCTTGTCAGAACCATGGAGCAGTCTCAACCTGAATCTAGTCCCCTGGGGAGTTCTTGTCAGAACCATGGAGCAGTCTCAACCTGAATCTAGTCCCCTGGGGAGTTCTTGTCAGAACCATGGAGCAGTCTCAACCTGAATCTAGTCCCCTGGGGAGTTCTTGTCAGAACCATGGAGCAGTCTCAACCTGAATCTAGTCCCCTGGGGAGTTCTTGTCAGAACCATGGGGCAGTCGCAACCTGAATCTAGTCCCCTGGGGAGTTCAGGCCTAGTCAGAACCATGGAGAAGTCTCAACCTGAATCTAGTCCCCTGGGGAGTTCTTGTCAGAACCATGGGGCAGTCTCAACCTGAATCTAGTCCCCTGGGGAGTTCTTGTCAGAACCATGGGGCAGTCTCAACCTGAATCTAGTCCCCTGGGGAGTTCTTGTCAGAACCATGGAGCAGTCTCAACTTGAATCTAGTCCCCTGGGGAGTTCTTGTCAGAACCATGGAGCAGTCTCAACCTGAATCTAGTCCCCTGGGGAGTTCTTGTCAGAACCATGGAGCAGTCTCAACCTGAATCTAGTCCCCTGGGGAGTTCTTGTCAGAACCATGGAGCAGTCTCAACCTGAATCTAGTCCCCTGGGGAGTTCTTGTCAGAACCATGGAGCAGTCTCAACCTGAATATTGTCCCCTGGGGAGTTCTTGTCAGAACCATGGGGCAGTCGCAACCTGAATCTAGTCCCCTGGGGAGTTCAGGCCTAGTCAGAACCATGGAGCAGTCTCAACCTGAATCTAGTCCCCTGGGGAGTTCAGGCCTAGTCAGAACCATGGGGCAGTCTCAACCTGAATCTAGTCCCCTGGGGAGTTCTTGTCAGAACCATGGGGCAGTCTCAACCTGAATCCAGTCCCCTGGGGAGTTCAGGCCTAGTCAGAACCATGGAGAAGTCTCAACCTGAATCTAGTCCACTGGGGAGTTCAGGCCTAGTCAGAACCATGGGGCAGTCTCAACCTGAATCTAGTCCCCTGGGGAGTTCTTGTCAGAACCATGGGGCAGTCTCAACCTGAATCCAGTCCCCTGGGGAGTTCAGGCCTAGTCAGAACCATGGAGAAGTCTCAACCTGAATCTAGTCCCCTGGGGGAGTTCAGGCCTAGTCAGAACCATGGGGCAGTCTCAACCTGAATCTAGTCCCCCTGGGGAGTTCAGGCCTAGTCAGAACCATGGAGAAGTCTCAACCTGAATCTAGTCCCCTGGGGAGTTCAAGCCTAGTCAGAACCATGGGGCAGTCTCAACCTGAATCTAGTCCCCTGGGGCGTTCTTGTCAGAACCATGGAGCAGTCTCAACCTGAATCTAGTCCCCTGGGGAGTTCTTGTCAGAACCATGGAGCAGTCTCAACTTGAATCTAGTCCCCTGGGGAGTTCTTGTCAGAACCATGGAGCAGTCTCAACCTGAATCTAGTCCCCTGGGGAGTTCTTGTCAGAACCATGGAGCAGTCTCAACCTGAATCTAGTCCCCTGGGGAGTTCTTGTCAGAACCATGGAGCAGTCTCAACCTGAATCTAGTCCCCTGGGGAGTTCTTGTCAGAACCATGGAGCAGTCTCAACCTGAATATTGTCCCCTGGGGAGTTCTTGTCAGAACCATGGGGCAGTCGCAACCTGAATCTAGTCCCTGGGGAGTTCAGGCCTAGTCAGAACCATGGGGCAGTCTCAACCTGAATCTAGTCCCCTGGGGAGTTCAGGCCTAGTCAGAACCATGGGGCAGTCTCAACCTGAATCTAGTCCCCTGGGGAGTTCTTGTCAGAACCATGGGGCAGTCTCAACCTGAATCCAGTCCCCTGGGGAGTTCAGGGCTAGTCAGAACCATGGAGAAGTCTCAACCTGAATCTAGTCCCCTGGGGAGTTCAGGCCTAGTCAGAACCATGGGGCAGTCTCAACCTGAATCTAGTCCCCTGGGGAGTTCTTGTCAGAACCATGGGGCAGTCTCAACCTGAATCCAGTCCCCTGGGGAGTTCAGGCCTAGTCAGAACCATGGAGAAGTCTCAACCTGAATCTAGTCCCCTGGGGAGTTCAGGCCTAGTCAGAACCATGGGGCAGTCTCAACCTGAATCTAGTCCCCTGGGGAGTTCAGGCCTAGTCAGAACCATGGAGAAGTCTCAACCTGAATCTAGTCCCCTGGGGAGTTCAAGCCTAGTCAGAACCATGGGGCAGTCTCAACCTGAATCTAGTCCCCTGGGGAGTTCAGGCCTAGTCAGAACCATGGAGCAGTCTCAACCTGAATCTAGTCCCCTGGGGAGTTCAGGCCTAGTTAGAACCATGGAGAAGTCTCAACCTGAATCTAGTCCCCTGGGGAGTTCAGGCCTAGTCAGAACCATGGAGAAGTCTCAACCTGAATCTAGTCCCCTGGGGAGTTCAGGCCTAGTCAGAACCATGGAGAAGTCTCAACCTGAATCTAATCCCCTGGGGAGTTCAGGCCTAGTCAGAACCATGGGGCAGTCTCAACCTGAATCTAGTCCCCTGGGGAGTTCAGGCCTAGTCAGAACCATGGAGCAGTCTCAACCTGAATCTAGTCCCCTGGGGAGATCAGGCCTAGTCAGAACCATGGAGCAGTCTCAACCTGAATCTAGTCCCCTGGGGAGTTCAGGCCTAGTCAGAACATGGAGAAGTCTCAACCTGAATCTAGTCCCCTGGGGAGTTCAGGCCTAGTCAGAACCATGGAGAAGTCTCAACCTGAATCTAGTCCCCTGGGGAGTTCAGGCCTAGTCAGAACCATGGAGAAGTCTCAACCTGAATCTAGTCCCCTGGGGAGTTCAGGCCTAGTCAGAACCATGGAGAAGTCTCAACCTGAATCTAGTCCCCTGGGAAGTTCAGGCCTAGTCAGAACCATGGAGCAGTCTCAACCTGAATCTAGTCCCCTGGGGAGTTCAGGCCTAGTCAGAACCATGGAGAAGTCTCAACCTGAATCTAGTCCCCTGGGGAGTTCAGGCCTAGTCAGAACCATGGAGCAGTCTCAACCTGAATCTAGTCCCCTGGGAAGTTCAGGCCTAGTCAGAACCATGGAGAAGTCTCAACCTGAATCTAGTCCCCTGGGGAGTTCAGGCCTAGTCAGAACCATGGAGAAGTCTCAACCTGAATCTAGTCCCCCTGGGGAGTTCAGGCCTAGTCAGAAACATGGAGAAGTCTCAACCTGAATCTAGTCCCCTGGGAAGTTCAGGCCTAGTCAGAACCATGGAGAAGTCTCAACCTGAATCTAGTCCCCTGGGGAGTTCAGGCCTAGTCAGAACCATGGAGAAGTCTCAACCTGAATCTAGTCCCCTGGGGAGTTCAGGCCTAGTCAGAACCATGGAGCAGTCTCAACCTGAATCTAGTCCCCTGGGAAGTTCAGGCCTAGTCAGAACCATGGAGAAGTCTCAACCTGAATCTAGTCCCCTGGGGAGTTCAGGCCTAGTCAGAACCATGGAGAAGTCTCAACCTGAATCTAGTCCCCTGGGGAGTTCTTGTCAGAACCATGGAGCAGTCTCAACCTGAATATTGTCCCCTGGGGAGTTCTTGTCAGAACCATGGGGCAGTCGCAACCTGAATCTAGTCCCCTGGGGAGTTCAGGCCTAGTCAGAACCATGGGGCAGTCTCAACCTGAATCTAGTCCCCTGGGGAGTTCAGGCCTAGTCAGAACCATGGGGCAGTCTCAACCTGAATCTAGTCCCCTGGGGAGTTCTTGTCAGAACCATGGGGCAGTCTCAACCTGAATCCAGTCCCCTGGGGAGTTCAGGCCTAGTCAGAACCATGGAGAAGTCTCAACCTGAATCTAGTCCCCTGGGGAGTTCAGGCCTAGTCAGAACCATGGGGCAGTCTCAACCTGAATCTAGTCCCCTGGGGAGTTCTTGTCAGAACCATGGGGCAGTCTCAACCTGAATCCAGTCCCCTGGGGAGTTCAGGCCTAGTCAGAACCATGGAGAAGTCTCAACCTGAATCTAGTCCCCTGGGGAGTTCAGGCCTAGTCAGAACCATGGGGCAGTCTCAACCTGAATCTAGTCCCCTGGGGAGTTCAGGCCTAGTCAGAACCATGGAGAAGTCTCAACCTGAATCTAGTCCCCTGGGGAGTTCAAGCCTAGTCAGAACCATGGGGCAGTCTCAACCTGAATCTAGTCCCCTGGGGCGTTCTTGTCAGAACCATGGAGCAGTCTCAACCTGAATCTAGTCCCCTGGGGAGTTCTTGTCAGAACCATGGAGCAGTCTCAACTTGAATCTAGTCCCCTGGGGAGTTCTTGTCAGAACCATGGAGCAGTCTCAACCTGAATCTAGTCCCCTGGGGAGTTCTTGTCAGAACCATGGAGCAGTCTCAACCTGAATCTAGTCCCCTGGGGAGTTCTTGTCAGAACCATGGAGCAGTCTCAACCTGAATCTAGTCCCCTGGGGAGTTCTTGTCAGAACCATGGAGCAGTCTCAACCTGAATATTGTCCCCTGGGGAGTTCTTGTCAGAACCATGGGGCAGTCGCAACCTGAATCTAGTCCCCTGGGGAGTTCAGGCCTAGTCAGAACCATGGGGCAGTCTCAACCTGAATCTAGTCCCCTGGGGAGTTCAGGCCTAGTCAGAACCATGGGGCAGTCTCAACCTGAATCTAGTCCCCTGGGGAGTTCTTGTCAGAACCATGGGGCAGTCTCAACCTGAATCCAGTCCCCTGGGGAGTTCAGGCCTAGTCAGAACCATGGAGAAGTCTCAACCTGAATCTAGTCCCCTGGGGAGTTCAGGCCTAGTCAGAACCATGGGGCAGTCTCAACCTGAATCTAGTCCCCTGGGAGTTCTTGTCAGAACCATGGGGCAGTCTCAACCTGAATCCAGTCCCCTGGGGAGTTCAGGCCTAGTCAGAACCATGGAGAAGTCTCAACCTGAATCTAGTCCCCTGGGGAGTTCAGGCCTAGTCAGAACCATGGGGCAGTCTCAACCTGAATCTAGTCCCCTGGGGAGTTCAGGCCTAGTCAGAACCATGGAGAAGTCTCAACCTGAATCTAGTCCCCTGGGGAGTTCAAGCCTAGTCAGAACCATGGGGGCAGTCTCAACCTGAATCTAGTCCCCTGGGGAGTTCAGGCCTAGTCAGAACCATGGAGCAGTCTCAACCTGAATCTAGTCCCCTGGGGAGTTCAGGCCTAGTCAGAACCATGGAGAAGTCTCAACCTGAATCTAGTCCCCTGGGGAGTTCAGGCCTAGTCAGAACCATGGAGAAGTCTCAACCTGAATCTAGTCCCCTGGGGAGTTCAGGCCTAGTCAGAACCATGGAGAAGTCTCAACCTGAATATAATCCCCTGGGGAGTTCAGGCCTAGTCAGAACCATGGAGAAGTCTCAACCTGAATCTAGTCCCCTGGGGAGTTCAGGCCTAGTCAGAACCATGGAGAAGTCTCAACCTGAATCTAGTCCCCTGGGGAGTTCAGGCCTAGTCAGAACCATGGAGAAGTCTCAACCTGAATCTAGTCCCCTGGGGAGTTCAGGCCTAGTCAGAACCATGGGGCAGTCTCAACCTGAATCTAGTCCCCTGGGGAGTTCAGGCCTAGTCAGAACCATGGAGCAGTCTCAACCTGAATCTAGTCCCCTGGGGAGTTCAGGCCTAGTCAGAACCATGGAGCAGTCTCAACCTGAATCTAGTCCCCTGGGGAGTTCAGGCCTAGTCAGAACCATGGAGAAGTCTCAACCTGAATCTAGTCCCCTGGGGAGTTCAGGCCTAGTCAGAACCATGGAGAAGTCTCAACCTGAATCTAGTCTCCTGGGGAGTTCAGGCCTAGTCAGAACCATGGAGAAGTCTCAACCTGAATCTGGTCCCCTGGGAAGTTCAGGCCTAGTCAGAACCATGGAGCAGTCTCAACCTGAATCTAGTCCCCTGGGAAGTTCAGGCCTAGTCAGAACCATGGAGAAGTCTCAACCTGAATCTAGTCCCCTGGGGAGTTCAGGCCTAGTCAGAACCATGGAGAAGTCTCAACCTGAATCTAGTCCCCTGGGGAGTTCAGGCCTAGTCAGAACCATGGAGCATTCTCAACCTGAATCTAGTCCCCTGGGAAGTTCAGGCCTAGTCAGAACCATGGAGAAGTCTCAACCTGAATCTAGTCCCTGGGGAGTTCAGGCCTAGTCAGAACCATGGAGAAGTCTCAACCTGAATCTAGTCCCCTGGGGAGTTCAGGCCTAGTCAGAACCATGGAGAAGTCTCAACCTGAATCTAGTCCCCTGGGAAGTTCAGGCCTAGTCAGAACCATGGAGAAGTCTCAACCTGAATCTAGTCCCCTGGGGAGTTCAGGCCTAGTCAGAACCATGGAGAAGTCTCAACCTGAATCTAGTCCCCTGGGGAGTTCAGGCCTAGTCAGAACCATGGAGCAGTCTCAACCTGAATCTAGTCCCCTGGGAAGTTCAGGCCTAGTCAGAACCATGGAGAAGTCTCAACCTGAATCTAGTCCCCTGGGGAGTTCAGGCCTAGTCAGAACCATGGAGAAGTCTCAACCTGAATCTAGTCCCCTGGGGAGTTCTTGTCAGAACCATGGAGCAGTCTCAACCTGAATATTGTCCCCTGGGGAGTTCTTGTCAGAACCATGGGGCAGTCGCAACCTGAATCTAGTCCCCTGGGGAGTTCAGGCCTAGTCAGAACCATGGGGCAGTCTCAACCTGAATCTAGTCCCCTGGGGAGTTCAGGCCTAGTCAGAACCATGGGGCAGTCTCAACCTGAATCTAGTCCCCTGGGGAGTTCTTGTCAGAACCATGGGGCAGTCTCAACCTGAATCCAGTCCCCTGGGGAGTTCAGGCCTAGTCAGAACCATGGAGAAGTCTCAACCTGAATCTAGTCCCCTGGGGAGTTCAGGCCTAGTCAGAACCATGGGGCAGTCTCAACCTGAATCTAGTCCCCTGGGGAGTTCTTGTCAGAACCATGGGGCAGTCTCAACCTGAATCCAGTCCCCTGGGGAGTTCAGGCCTAGTCAGAACCATGGAGAAGTCTCAACCTGAATCTAGTCCCCTGGGGAGTTCAGGCCTAGTCAGAACCATGGAGAAGTCTCAACCTGAATCTAGTCCCCTGGGGAGTTCAGGCCTAGTCAGAACCATGGAGAAGTCTCAACCTGAATCTAGTCCCCTGGGGAGTTCAGGCCTAGTCAGAACCATGGAGAAGTCTCAACCTGAATCTAGTCCCCTGGGGAGTTCAGGCCTAGTCAGAACCATGGAGAAGTCTCAACCTGAATCTAGTCCCCTGGGGAGTTCAGGCCTAGTCAGAACCATGGAGAAGTCTCAACCTGAATCTAGTCCCCTGGGGGAGTTCAGGCCTAGTCAGAACCATGGAGAAGTCTCAACCTGAATCTAGTCCCCTGGGGAGTTCAGGCCTAGTCAGAACCATGGAGAAGTCTCAACCTGAATCTAGTCCCCTGGGGAGTTCAGGCCTAGTCAGAACCATGGAGAAGTCTCAACCTGAATCTAGTCCCCTGGGGAGTTCAGGCCTAGTCAGAACCATGGAGAAGTCTCAACCTGAATCTAGTCCCCTGGGGAGTTCAGGCCAGAACCATGGAGAAGTCTCAACCTGAATCTAGTCCCCTGGGGAGTTCAGGCCTAGTCAGAACCATGGAGAAGTCTCAACCTGAATCTAGTCCCCTGGGGAGTTCAGGCCTAGTCAGAACCATGGAGAAGTCTCAACCTGAATCTAGTCCTACCAATTGATATCGTTGAACTCTGCATTGTTGAGGGAGAGCTTGTAAGGAAGCATTCCACTGTATAGTTTACACCTGTTGTTTTCTGTCATGTGACAAATAAACGTTGATTTGATTTGATTTGAGTTGTGCCCTCAGGGTAGTCAGGACCCCTAATGGCCGTCAAATGCCACCACAGAGCTGCTCCAGGGTGGTCAGGACCCCTAATGGCCGTCAAATGCCACCACAGAGCTGCTCCAGAATGCAGAAGATGTGATTAAACCATGGAAGAGCAGTCATTGTTGGTGAGCTTTATTCTGTCATGGATATGATTAGCCGGCCTTATGGTTATGCTACTAATGCTATCACTGTATTTTAGCTTTATTCTGTCATGGATATGATTAGCTGGCCTTATGGTCCTCTGTAGCTCAATTGGTAGAGCACGGCGCTTGTAACGCCAGGGTAGTGGGTTCGATCCCCGGGACCACCCATACGTAAAAATGTATGCACGCATGACTGTAAGTCGCTTTGGATAAAAGCGTCTGCTAAATGGCATATTATTATTATTATCACTGTCAGGGATCAAATCAAATCAAAGTTTATTTGTCACATACACAGTTTACAGCAAGCATAAACGGTGCAGCGAAATGCTTACTGGCAATTTCCCTCAACAGTCCAGCACAAATATCTGTATCGTTATAACCAAAGTCGAAAAAATATCAATGGATTGCTTATGTATCTCTACAGACCAATAATTACATTAGAAATTCTGATATTGATTATAAAAATACTTATACTAAAATACTCTATTGATATTCCAAATGAAGCACTGAAAGTAAAACGATAAATCAACCATACTGTATGTATCAAGTTGTGTGTGTTGCCATGAATGTTCAAGGGCAGCAGTGTTTAATTGCTTAAAGTATTTATTCGCTCCAGAGCACTATGCCGTAACAAGACAAGCAGACAGGGCCTCCCTCCCCCCTCTCCCCTGGTCCTCCACCCCTCCCTCCTCCACCCTCCCCCAGCCCTCCTTCTGTCTGAGCCCCGCAGCCTCTAGCCAGGCCAGCTCCCCACCTCTCCAGCTCTCAGGCCCAATCAGCCTCCTTCTCATGGTGCAGTGCCCTCACCGCTCCTGAGACTGACTGACAGAACACGTGATGCTGGCTACCGTCACACATGGCCCTTTTTAACTGGCTCTGACATTCCATGGCAGAATAATTCCTCCGTCTCTCACACCTCAACATGGCTAGTTGTCCCAGCGTGGGGGGGAGGGGAGTGTTGGCAACATTATGTTAGAAGAAGGGCAAGCACAAGAGGCAAAAGCCATTATATTAAATATACATATTATTTTCTTAATTTTAGTTACTCTGAGGGGCTTACAAACAAAATGTACAACTAATACTTAATAATATAATAATAATAATAATAATAATAATACATTGTTGGTTTTCCTTTGTGGTGGTGCACAATACAAGTTTGGTTGAATCCCTTCCAGCAAAAGGCATGGCAGCCAAAATAAACTACAACAAAATCCTCAACTTGGCAAGAAAATCAGATGTAATTTTTTCTTTTTCTTTTTTTTCTTTTTTTTTTTTCTTCTCTGGATTCAGCTCACTGTTAGCAACATTAGCAACTGTTTTATAATTAATCCAATCCAACGCTTATCTAAAATGTGCGTTCTGGATTGGTTTGAGAGGCTTATTCAAATTGACAACGTAAAGCTCAAAATAAAGCTTGGCAGGATGACGTGATGCTTGTCTTTATCTCTTGGAAAAGAGCAGGATTTTTCCAATGTATTAAAATTTATTAAATGTATTAAAAGCCAGGGGCCTCATTTATCAATCATGCGTAGGCACAAAAACAGTGCGTGAACCATGCGTGGGATCTTTTCCACACACGGTGTGAGATTTATCAATATGAACGTCTGCTTGAGAGTGTGCGGTAAAACATTTTTACGCACACAGCCATGACTATACATACGAGCCAAGTGGTGGAATAAGGGAACTGCTTGTCAAGCAAAGAATGTGGAACATTTATGTTGAAAAGGTGTGGAATTGTGAGAGTAATAATTAAATCATTTTTCGATGTCATTGTATTTTCATTGTGAATTCATGCAACATACACTATATCTACAAAAGTATGTGGACCAGTGGCGGCTCCTGAAAAAATTCTCAGGGGGGGCAATTTTTCTGATGATTTAGGTGACCTACACACATTTTAAAAAAGATATGTCCAGCAACAACATGAAGACAGGGGCAGCATATAAGTCAATACCAGAAGCATTTATTGACTGATCTCAAAAGTGTTGGCTTACAAAAGCAAAATAAGTTATCACAGTAAAAATAATCAAGGGTGTTCTTTCACATTCCTCAACACTGCATAAACAATATGCATTTCCATAAAACACCTCATCTAATTGTGCCACAAAGTTGACAAGTCCAAGAAAAATACCAGGGTTGGTGGAGCCCTCAGTTTCATCTTTGCCTCACAAAGCTAACTCAAACACTCCGCAAAACTTCACACACTGGATTAGCCGGCTGAGGATGTGGCGGTTCTTGCTAACCTCATCGTTGTGGCGGCGGACAGCTAGCCTGTATCCCTCATCCAGTTGAGTGGCAATGTTCACTCTCCCCAAAGCAGACAATCTCAAACAGCTATCCATGTGGTTTCTTTGACAGCTCATGTTTCTTAATCTTTTCTGAAAGATGGTGCATGTCCGTTACACCAGTCGCTGTCCAAGCGGTGCTGTCTGCCGTGAAAGAGTAAGCAGGGGTAGCAGAAGACTGCATTAGCTACATCGCAGCCTGCTAGCCAGGTTTTTCGTTCGTACCAATTTTTGGAAAATCCTCGGGTGTAGGACTTTCCCCCTTTAGTAGAAACCTGTTGAATTATTAAATTTGGTCTGGGGAGGTCCTAATTGTTTCGTTTGCCAATTTATCTTGATTTGTTCAGCCGACAAAAAGGAACTTCTTTCAAAGAGACAATCGAGTTGCACTGAACGCTAGCCATCTTGACAGTAGTACGTGAATTGATTGACGCTGCTACCCGCTCTTTTCTTAGTTACGTTCATGGTTATGTTACGTGTGACGAAAGCGCGTAGTGCAAGCCCTCCCGAACCCATAGAGATTGTATTGAAAGCTCTGATATTTGAAAAAAAAGATTTTACATGAGAGTCTATGAGAGACTTCTGGGGCGATTTTCAACCTGACTGAAATCGCCCCAAAAGGGGCGGGGCCATTTGAAGCACGACTTTAGCCTGATTGGACATTTAGTGGCAGATCAGACGTCTAGATTAGAACACTGATAACTACTGTTGCCGTGATATAATTGATTAGAAAAAAAATCCCTTCCTTTTCCCGTTTGGCAGTGCGTCGCCCATATCGCCCTAATGAACACACCGCCCCTGATGTGGACACAACTTCAAATTAGTGGATTCGGCTATTTCAGCCACACCCATTGCTGACACGTGTATAAAATCGAGCACACAGCCATGCAATCTCCATAGACAAACATTGGCAGTAGAATGGCCTTACTGAAGAGCTAAGTGGTTTTCAACGTGGCATCATATGCCACCTTTCCAACAAATCAGTTCGTCAAATGTCTGCCCTGCTAGAGCTGCCCCGGTCAACTGTAAGTGCTGTTATTGTAAAGTGGAAACGTCTGAGAGCAACACCGGCTCAGCCGCGAAGTGGTAGGCCACACAAGCTCACGGAACAGGACCGCCGAGTGCTGAACCACGTAGCTTGTAAAAAATCATCTGTCCTCGGTTGCAACACTCACTATCGAGTTCCAAACCGCCTCTGTAAACAACATCAGCACAATAACTGTTCATTGGGAGCTTCATGAAATGGGTTTCCATGGCCAAGCAGCCACACACAAGCCTAAGATCACCATGCACAATGCCAAACGTCGGCTGGAGTGGTAAAAGCAGTACATTGATACAGTATATTATATAACAGTATATTATATAACAGTACACTGATACAGTATATTATATAACAGTACACTGATTCAATCCAATCTACCTTCTCTATGGCTTCCTTCTTTCTGACAAAACACTGGCAAGAGACTTGAGTTCTGGAACAAGGAGCTTAAGCAAAGCAGCATCTTTGGAAACAGTGTTCTGGTGGATACTGTGGGCTCTCTAGTTTCTCTGTGAGTGTAGGCAATAAAGTTCCTGGATTTAATTTAAGTTTTTAAATTAAAGGATGATGAGGGCACCACTTAAAAAGACAATTGATCAATCCATTTTTGTAACTTCCTGCCACTGTTTGGGTGTCTGTTAAGAATTTCAAAACATTGCCCTCTTAACCCATGGAAGTTTCTATTGACATCATACTTTAATTTATGAAAATGACACACTAAAACAAACAAAATGATCCGTTTTTAAGTTGTAAGTTCACAAGTTAAGCTGATTTTGAGAGAAAATAAATAGAATACATTCTAAAACTGTAATTCTACATGACATTCTTACATCATTTCATGATCTGAAAAGTAACTTGACCCTTTTGTCGGTTAGGCAGGATTCACCGGTTCATTAACTATGCATAAGCAGTTACCTAAGGGGGTGGAGGGGGTTGGGGGGGTTGGCGCTGGGAGCTGGATGTCAGGTCACTATGTCAACGCTTAACCTGAAGTGACCAGACCATTCAGTAGAAAAACAGAAAGGTCGTGCACAGACATTCATGATGTTCACCTGCATCTCATTACCATAACTTTACTTTAGGTTACATCTTAGAAGTCACATCCTTGTCATAGGCCTTTATCTGCATCTCATTACCATACGATTATGTCCTGGAAGTCACATACTTGTGGTAAACTTCTCTTTTTTTTTTACTGAGACTTTATATATATTATTATTTTTTTTTTTAGGCATAGGGTTACATTTAACTTAGAGTTGTGTGGGATGTTTAGTTTTTCAGCAAGGGATAAAACACAACAAAGAAAGTAACATTTTACATCTGAATTCCTTTCCATAACCTTTTAACCATAACCATTCACTGTATATACAAAAGTATGTGGACACCCCTTCAAATGAGTGAATTAGGCTATTTCAGCCACACCCATTGCTGACAGGTGTATAAAATCGAGCACACAGCCATGCAATCTCCATACACAAACATTGGCAGTAGAATGGCCTTACTGAAGAGCTCAGTAACTTTCAACTTGGCACCGTCACAGGATGCCTCCTTTCCAACAAGTCAGTTCGTCAAATGTCTGCCCTGCTAGAGCTGCCCTGGTCAACTGTAAGTGCTGTTATTGTGAAGTGGAAACGTCTAGGAGCAACAACGGCTCAGCCGCGAAGTGGTAGGCCACACAAGCTCACAGAACAGGACCGCCGAGTGCTAAAGCATGTAGCGTATAAAAATCATCTGTACTCGGTTGCAACACTCATCACCAAGTTCCAAACTGCCTCTGGAAGCAACATCAGCACAACAACTGTTCGTTCGGGAGCTTCATGAAATGGGTTTCCATGGCCGAGCAGCCGCACACAAGCCTAAGATCACCATGCGCAATGCCAAGCATTGGCTGAAGTGGTGTAAAGCTCACCGCCATTGGACTCTGGAGCAGTGGAAACGTGTTCTCTGGAGTGATGAATTACGCTTCACCATCTGGCAGTCCAACGGACTAATCTGGGTTTGGCGGATGCCAGGAGAACGCTATCTGCCCCAATGCATAGTGCCAACTGTAAAGTTGGGTAGGGGAGGAATAATGGTCTGGGGCTGTTTTTCACAGTTTGGGCTAGGTTCCAGTGAAGGGAAATCTTAATGCTACAGCATACAATGACATTCTAGATGATTCTGTGCTTCCAAATTTGTGGCAACAGTTTGGGGAAAGCCCTTTCCTGTTTCAGCATGACAATGCCCCCCGTGCACAAAGCGAGGTCCATACAGAAATGGTTTGTCGAGATAGGTGTGGAAGAACTTGACTGGCCTGCACAGAGCCCTGACCTCAACCCCATCGAACACCTTTGGGATGAATTGGAACGCAGACTGCGAGCCGGGCCTAATCGCCCAACATCAGTGCCCGACCTCACTAATGCTGTTGTGGCTGAATGGAAGCAAGTCCCCGCAGCGATGTTTCCAACATCTAGTGGAAAGCCTTCCCAGAAGAGTGGAGGCTGTTATAGCAGCAAAGGGGGGGGGACCATGATTTTGGAATGAGATGTTCGACGACCAGGTGTCCACATACTTCTGGTCATGTAGTGTATAGTAACTATAAACTCATGAAATGTGTACGTTTAATTCCTATCTCCTAGTCCAGACAGGATCAATTAACATATCTTACATAAACCTCTCTATGAATCCCAAATGACACCCTATTCCCTACATAGTGCACTATTTTTTTTACTAGGGCTCTGGTCAAAAGTAGTGCACTGTGTACGGAACAGGGTGTCATTTGGGTCACTCGGCCTATAGTGTAGTGCAACAAGTTATGTGTCATATTTTCCAGTGTGACATCTGCTAGGTATTAACTGTTGGCCACAGCTGTTCAGGGGGGGGTGAATAAGTCTGCTGTTTGGTTTTAGATAGAACACATTGGCACGCAGATGTACAGTAAATTGATATGTTCCCTGTCAAGATGAACACGATGAGAAAATGGGGAAAGTGACCGACCGTTATTAATCTGCAGATATTCGTACCAGTTTATACCAGTACATACCAATTTATACTAGTAGACCGACGTGCAATCGGTGTTCCCCGATTAAGGCAACCAATCAAAAGGGAAGCCTAATTTGACCGGTGAATTGTGACTTTAAAGCCATTTGCAAAATAGGGTTAATTCCACATACAGTAATTACAAAACGAGCTTCTGTAACAAGGCATTGGTGTAAATGATGAAGAGTTGTTTTACTGGGATTTTGGGTCATTTCTTGGTGATTTAGTAACATAACAGACTTAATATTCAAATGAGGCAGGTTCTTGAGACTGTATTAATATATTGGTGAGAGGGGAGAGAGAGAAAGAGAGAGAGCGAACAGAGAGAGAGAAAGAGAACAGAGAGAGATAGAACAGAGATAGAGATAATCAGAGAGATAGAGAGAGAACAGAGAGAGATAATCAGAGAGAGAGAGAGAGAACAGAGAGAGATAGAACAGAGATAGAGATCATCAGAGAGAGAGAGAGAACAGAGAGAGATAATCAGAGAGAGAGAGAACAGATAGAGATAATCAGAGAGATAGAGAGAGAACAGATAGAGATAATCAGAGAGAGAGAGAGAACAGATAGAGATAATCAGAGAGAGAGAGAACAGATAGAGATAATCAGAGAGCGAGAGAGAGAGAACAGATAGAGATAATCAGAGAGAGAGAGAACAGATAGAGATAATCAGAGAGAGAGAGAACAGATAGAGATAATCAGAGAGAGAGAGAGAACAGATAGAGATAATCAGAGAGAGAGAGAGAGAACAGATAGAGATAATCAGAGAGAGAGAGAGAACAGAGAGAGATAATCAGAGAGAGAGAGAATAGATAGAGATAATCAGAGAGAGAGAGAGAACAGATAGAGATAATCAGAGAGAGAGAGAGAACAGATAGAGATAATCAGAGAGAGAGAGAGAACAGATAGAGATAATCAGAGAGAGAGAGAGAACAGATAGAGATAATCAGAGAGAGAGAGAGAACAGATAGAGATAATCAGAGAGAGAGAGAGAGAACAGATAGAGATAATCAGAGAGAGCGAGAGAACAGATAGAGATAATCAGAGAGAGAGAGAGAGAACAGATAGAGATAATCAGAGAGAGAGAGAGAACAGATAGAGATAATCAGAGAGAGAGAGAACAGATAGAGATAATCAGAGAGAGAAGAGAACAGATAGAGATAATCAGAGAGAGAGAGAGAACAGATAGAGATAATCAGAGAGAGAGAGAGAACAGATAGAGATAATCAGAGAGAGAGAGAGAACAGATAGAGATAATCAGAGAGAGAGAGAACAGATAGAGATAATCAGAGAGAGAGAGAGAACAGATAGAGATAATCAGAGAGAGAGAGAACAGATAGAGATAATCAGAGAGAGAGAGAGAGAACAGATAGAGATAATCAGAGAGAGAGAGAACAGATAGAGATAATCAGAGAGAGAGAGAGAACAGATAGAGATAATCAGAGAGAGAGAGAGAACAGATAGAGATAATCAGAGAGAGAGAGAATCAGATAGAGATAATCAGAGAGAGAGAGAACAGATAGAGATAATCAGAGAGAGAGAGAACAGATAGAGATAATCAGAGAGAGAGAGAGAGAACAGATAGAGATAATCAGAGAGAGAGAGAACAGATAGAGATAATCAGAGAGAGAGAGAGAGAAACAGATAGAGATAAACAGAGAGAGAGAGAGAATAGATAGAGATAATCAGAGAGAGAGAGAGAGAACAGATAGAGATAATCAGAGAGAGAGAGAGAATAGATAGAGATAATCAGAGAGAGAGAGAACAGATAGAGATAATCAGAGAGAGAGAGAGAGAACAGATAGAAATAATCAGAGAGAGAGAGAACAGATAGAGATAATCAGAGAGAGAGAGAGAGAACAGATAGAGATAATCAGAGAGAGAGAGAGAATAGATAGAGATAATCAGAGAGAGAGAACAGATAGAGATAATCAGAGAGAGAGAGAGAGAGAGAACAGATAGAGATAATCAGAGAGAGAGAGAGAGAACAGAGAGAGATAGAACAGAAATCATCAGAGAGAGAGAGAGAACAGATAGAGATAATCAGAGAGAGAGAGAACAGATAGAGATAATCAGAGAGCGAGAGAGAGAGAACAGATAGAGATAATCAGAGAGAGAGAGAACAGATAGAGATAATCAGAGAGAGAGAGAGAACAGATAGAGATAATCAGAGAGAGAGAGAGAACAGATAGAGATAATCAGAGAGAGAGAGAGAGAACAGATAGAGATAATCAGAGAGAGAGAGAGAACAGATAGAGATAATCAGAGAGAGAGAGAATAGATAGAGATAATCAGAGAGAGAGAGAGAACAGATAGAGATAATCAGAGAGAGAGAGAGAACAGATAGAGATAATCAGAGAGAGAGAGAGAACAGATAGAGATAATCAGAGAGAGAGAGAGACAGATAGAGATAATCAGAGAGAGAGAGAACAGATAGAGATAATCAGAGAGAGAGAGAGAACATATAGAGATAATCAGAGAGAGAGAACAGATAGAGATAATCAGAGAGAGAGAGAGAGAACAGATAGAGATAATCAGAGAGAGAGAGAGAACAGATAGAGATAATCAGAGAGAGAGAGAGAACAGATAGAGATAATCAGAGAGAGAGAGAGAACAGATAGAGATAATCAGAGAGAGAGAGAATCGATAGAGATAATCAGAGAGAGAGAGAACAGATAGAGATAATCAGAGAGAGAGAGAGAGAATAGATAGAGATAATCAGAGAGAGAGAGAGAGAACAGATAGAGATAATCAGAGAGAGAGAGAACAGATAGAGATAATCAGAGAGAGAGAGAGAACAGATAGAGATAATCAGAGAGAGAGAGAGAATAGATAGAGATAATCAGAGAGAGAGAGAGAGAACAGATAGAGATAATCAGAGAGAGAGAGAGAATAGATAGAGATAATCAGAGAGAGAGAGAACAGATAGAGATAATCAGAGAGAGAGAGAGAGAGAACAGATAGAGATAATCAGAGAGAGAGAACAGATAGAGATAATCAGAGAGAGAGAGAGAGAGAACAGATAGAGATAATCAGAGAGAGAGAGAGAGAGCAGATAGAGATAATCAGAGAGAGAGAGAATAGATAGAGATAATCAGAGAGAGAGAGAGAATAAATAGAGATAATCAGAGAGAGAGAGAACAGATAGAGATAATCAGAGAGAGAGAGAGAGAACAGATAGAGATAATCAGAGAGAGAGAGAGAGAACAGATAGAGATAATCAGAGAGAGATATAGAGAGAACAGATAGAGATAATCAGAGAGAGAGAGAACAGATAGAGATAATCAGAGAGAGAGAGAACAGATAGAGATAATCAGAGAGAGAGAGAACAGATAGAGATAATCAGAGAGAGAGAGAGAGAACAGATAGAGATAATCAGAGAGAGAGAGAGAACAGAGAGAGATAATCAGAGAGAGAGAATAGATAGAGATAATCAGAGAGAGAGAGAGAACAGATAGAGATAATCAGAGAGAGAGAGAGAATAGATAGAGATAATCAGAGAGAGAGAGAGAATAGATAGAGATAATCAGAGAGAGAGAGAGAACAGATAGAGATAATCAGAGAGAGAGAGAACAGATAGAGATAATCAGAGAGAGAGAGAGAGAACAGATAGAGATAATCAGAGAGAGAGAGAAACAGAGAGAGATAATCAGAGAACAGATAGAGATAATCAGAGAGAGAGAGAGAGACAGATAGAGATAATCAGAGAGAGAGAGAGAACAGATAGAGATAATCAGAGAGAGAGAGAGAATAGATAGAGATAATCAGAGAGAGAGAGAGAACAGATAGAGATAATCAGAGAGAGAGAGAAACAGATAGAGATAATCAGAGAGAGAGAGAGAGAACAGATAGAGATAATCAGAGAGAGATAAGAGAACAGATAGAGATAATCAGAGAGAGAGAGAAGACAGATAGAGATAATCAGAGAGAGAGAGAGAACAGATAGAGATAATCAGAGAGAGAGAGAGAACAGATAGAGATAATCAGAGAGGAGAGAGAATAGATAGAGATAATCAGAGAGAGAGAGAGAAACAGATAGAGATAATCAGAGAGAGAGAGAACAGATAGAGATAATCAGAGAGAGAGAGAGAGACAGATAGAGATAATCAGAGAGCGAGAGAGAATAGATAGAGATAATCAGAGAGAGAGAGAATAGATAGAGATAATCAGAGAGAGAGAGAACAGATAGAGATAATCAGAGAGAGAGAGAGAGAACAGATAGAGATAATCAGAGAGAGAGAACAGATAGAGATAATCAGAGAGAGAGAGAGAGAGAGAACAGATAGAGATAATCAGAGAGAGAGAGAGAGAGCAGATAGAGATAATCAGAGAGAGAGAGAATAGATAGAGATAATCAGAGAGAGAGAGAGAATAAATAGAGATAATCAGAGAGAGAGAGAACAGATAGAGATAATCAGAGAGAGAGAGAGAGAACAGATAGAGATAATCAGAGAGAGAGAGAGAAACAGATAGAGATAATCAGAGAGAGATATAGAGAGAACAGATAGAGATAATCAGAGAGAGAGAGAACAGATAGAGATAATCAGAGAGAGAGAGAACAGATAGAGATAATCAGAGAGAGAGAGAGAACAGATAGAGATAATCAGAGAGAGAGAGAGAGAACAGATAGAGATAATCAGAGAGAGAGAGAGAACAGAGAGAGATAATCAGAGAGAGAGAGAATAGATAGAGATAATCAGAGAGAGAGAGAGAACAGATAGAGATAATCAGAGAGAGAGAGAGAAACAGATAGAGATAATCAGAGAGAGAGAGAGAACAGATAGAGATAATCAGAGAGAGAGAGAGAACAGAGAGAGATAATCAGAGAGAGCGAGAGAATAGATAGAGATAATCAGAGAGAGAGAGAGAGAACAGATAGAGATAATCAGAGAGAGAGAGAACAGATAGAGATAATCAGAGAGAGAGAGAACAGATAGAGATAAACAGAGAGAGAGAGAGAACAGATAGAGATAATCAGAGAGAGAGAGAGAACAGATAGAGATAATCAGAGAGAGAGAGAAGAACAGATAGAGATAATCAGAGAGAGAGAGAGAACAGAGAGATAATCAGAGAGAGAGAGAGAACATATAGAGATAATCAGAGAGAGAGAGAACAGATAGAGATAATCAGAGAGAGAGAGAGAGAACAGATAGAGATAATCAGAGAGAGAGAGAGAACAGATAGAGATAATCAGAGAGAGAGAGAGAACAGATAGAGATAATCAGAGAGAGAGAGAGAATAGATAGAGATAATCAGAGAGAGAGAGAGAGAACAGATAGAGATAATCAGAGAGAGAGAGAACAGATAGAGATAATCAGAGAGAGAGAGAGAGAATAGATAGAGATAATCAGAGAGAGAGAGAGAGAACAGATAGAGATAATCAGAGAGAGAGAGAACAGATAGAGATAATCAGAGAGAGAGAGAGAGAACAGATAGAGATAATCAGAGATAGAGAGAGAATAGATAGAGATAATCAGAGAGAGAGAGAGAACAGATAGAGATAATCAGAGAGAGAGAGAGAATAGATAGAGATAATCAGAGAGAGAGAGAACAGATAGAGATAATCAGAGAGAGAGAGAGAGAGAACAGATAGAGATAATCAGAGAGAGAGAACAGATAGAGATAATCAGAGAGAGAGAGAGAGAGAGAAACAGATAGAGATAATCAGAGAGAGAGAGAGAGAGCAGATAGAGATAATCAGAGAGAGAGAGAATAGATAGAGATAATCAGAGAGAGAGAGAGAATAAATAGAGATAATCAGAGAGAGAGAGAACAGATAGAGATAATCAGAGAGAGAGAGAGAGAACAGATAGAGATAATCAGAGAGAGAGAGAGAGAACAGATAGAGATAATCAGAGAGAGATATAGAGAGAACAGATAGAGATAATCAGAGAGAGAGAGAACAGATAGAGATAATCAGAGAGAGATATAGAGAGAACAGATAGAGATAATCAGAGAGAGAGAGAACAGATAGAGATAATCAGAGAGAGAGAGAGAGAGTAGAAAGAGATAATCAGAGAGAGAGAGAACAGATAGAGATAATCAGAGAGAGAGAGAGAACAGATAGAGATAATCAGAGAGAGAGAGAGAGAACAGATAGAGATAATCAGAGAGAGAGAGAGAATAGATAGAGATAATCAGAGAGAGAGAATAGATAGAGATAATCAGAGAGAGAGAGAGAGAACAGATAGAGATAATCAGAGAGAGAGAGAGAGAACAGATAGAGATAATCAGAGAGAGAGAACAGATAGAGATAATCAGAGAGAGAGAGAGAGAGAACAGATAGAGATAATCAGAGAGAGAGAGAGAGAGCAGATAGAGATAATCAGAGAGAGAGAGAATAGATAGAGATAATCAGAGAGAGAGAGAGAATAAATAGAGATAATCAGAGAGAGAGAGAACAGATAGAGATAATCAGAGAGAGAGAGAACAGATAGAGATAATCAGAGAGAGAGAGAGAGAACAGATAGAGATAATCAGAGAGAGATATAGAGAGAACAGATAGAGATAATCAGAGAGAGAGAGAACAGATAGAGATAATCAGAGAGAGAGAGAACAGATAGAGATAATCAGAGAGAGAGAGAGAACAGATAGAGATAATCAGAGAGAGAGAGAGAGAACAGATAGAGATAATCAGAGAGAGAGAGAGAACAGAGAGAGATAATCAGAGAGAGAGAGAATAGATAGAGATAATCAGCGAGAGAGAGAGAACAGATAGAGATAATCAGAGAGAGAGAGAGAACAGATAGAGATAATCAGAGAGAGAGAGAGAACAGATAGAGATAATCAGAGAGAGAGAGAGAACAGATAGAGATAATCAGAGAGAGAGAGAGAACAGATAGAGATAATCAGAGAGAGAGAGAGAGAACAGATAGAGATAATCAGAGAGAGCGAGAGAACAGATAGAGATAATCAGAGAGAGAGAGAGAGAACAGATAGAGATAATCAGAGAGAGAGAGAGAACAGAGAGAGATAATCAGAGAGAGAGAGAATAGATAGAGATAATCAGAGAGAGAGAGAGAACAGATAGAGATAATCAGAGAGAGAGAGAGAACAGATAGAGATAATCAGAGAGAGAGAGAGAACAGATAGAGATAATCAGAGAGAGAGAGAGAACAGATAGAGATAATCAGAGAGAGAGAGAGAACAGATAGAGATAATCAGAGAGAGAGAGAGAACAGATAGAGATAATCAGAGAGAGAGAGAACAGATAGAGATAATCAGAGAGAGAGAGAGAGAACAGATAGAGATAATCAGAGAGAGAGAGAGAACAGATAGAGATAATCAGAGAGAGAGAGAGAACAGATAGAGATAATCAGAGAGCGAGAGAGAACAGATAGAGATAATCAGAGAGAGAGAGAATCGATAGAGATAATCAGAGAGAGAGAGAACAGATAGAGATAATCAGAGAGAGAGAGAGAGAATAGATAGAGATAATCAGAGAGAGAGAGAGAGAACAGATAGAGATAATCAGAGAGAGAGAGAACAGATAGAGATAATCAGAGAGAGAGAGAGAGAACAGATAGAGATAATCAGAGAGAGAGAGAGAATAGATAGAGATAATCAGAGAGAGAGAGAGAGAACAGATAGAGATAATCAGAGAGAGAGAGAGAATAGATAGAGATAATCAGAGAGAGAGAGAACAGATAGAGATAATCAGAGAGAGAGAGAGAGAGAACAGATAGAGATAATCAGAGAGAGAGAACAGATAGAGATAATCAGAGAGAGAGAGAGAGAGAGAACAGATAGAGATAATCAGAGAGAGAGAGAGAGAGCAGATAGAGATAATCAGAGAGAGAGAGAATAGATAGAGATAATCAGAGAGAGAGAGAGAATAAATAGAGATAATCAGAGAGAGAGAGAACAGATAGAGATAATCAGAGAGAGAGAGAGAGAACAGATAGAGATAATCAGAGAGAGAGAGAGAGAACAGATAGAGATAATCAGAGAGAGATATAGAGAGAACAGATAGAGATAATCAGAGAGAGAGAGAACAGATAGAGATAATCAGAGAGAGATATAGAGAGAACAGATAGAGATAATCAGAGAGAGAGAGAGAGTAAAAGAGATAATCAGAGAGAGAGAGAACAGATAGAGATAATCAGAGAGAGAGAGAGAACAGATAGAGATAATCAGAGAGAGAGAGAGAGAACAGATAGAGATAATCAGAGAGAGAGAGAGAATAGATAGAGATAATCAGAGAGAGAGAATAGATAGAGATAATCAGAGAGAGAGAGAGAGAACAGATAGAGATAATCAGAGAGAGAGAGAGAATAGATAGAGATAATCAGAGAGAGAGAGAGAGAGAATAGATAGAGATAATCAGAGAGAGAGAGAACAGATAGAGATAATCAGAGAGAGAGAGAGAGAACAGATAGAGATAATCAGAGAGAGAGAGAGAGAACAGATATAGATAATCAGAGAGAGATAGAGAGAACAGATAGAGATAATCAGAGAGAGATAGAGAGAACAGATAGAGATAATCAGAGAGAGAGAGAGAGAACAGATAGAGATAATCAGAGAGAGAGAGCGAGAACAGATAGAGATAATCAGAGAGAGATATAGAGAGAACAGATAGAGATAATCAGAGAGAGAGAGAACAGATAGAGATAATCAGAGAGAGATATAGAGAGAACAGATAGAGATAATCAGAGAGAGAGAGAGAACAGATAGAGGTAATCAGAGAGAGAGAGAGAGAGTAGATAGAGATAATCAGAGAGAGAGAGAACAGATAGAGATAATCAGAGAGAGAGAGAGAACAGATAGAGATAATCAGAGAGAGAGAGAACAGATAGAGATAATCAGAGAGAGAGAGAGAGAATATATAGAGATAATCAGAGAGAGAGAGAACAGATAGAGATAATCAGAGAGAGAGAGAGAACAGATATAGATAATCAGAGAGAGATAGAGAGAACAGATAGAGATAATCAGAGAGAGAGAGAGAGAACAGATAGAGATAATCAGAGAGAGAGAGAACAGATAGAGATAATCAGAGAGAGAGAGAGAGAACAGATAGAGATAATCAGAGAGAGAGAGAACAGATAGAGATAATCAGAGAGAGATATAGAGAGAACAGATAGAGATAATCAGAGAGAGAGAGAGAACAGATAGAGATAATCAGAGAGAGAGAGAGAGTAGATAGAGATAATCAGAGAGAGAGAGAAACAGATAGAGATAATCAGAGAGAGAGCGAGAACAGATAGAGATAATCAGAGAGAGAGAGAGAACAGATAGAGATAATCAGAGAGAGAGAGAGAATAGATAGAGATAATCAGAGAGAGAGAGAGAGAATAGATAGAGATAATCAGAGAGAGAGAGAACAGATAGAGATAATCAGAGAGAGAGAGAGAACAGATAGAGATAATCAGAGAGAGAGAGAGAACAGATAGAGATAATCAGAGAGAGAGAGAGAGAATAGATAGAGATAATCAGAGAGAGAGAGAACAGATAGAGATAATCAGAGAGAGAGAGAGAACAGATAGAGATAATCAGAGAGAGAGAGAGAGAACAGATATAGATAATCAGAGAGAGATAGAGAGAACAGATAGAGATAATCAGAGAGAGATAGAGAGAACATATAGAGATAATCAGAGAGAGAGAGAGAGAACAGATAGAGATAATCAGAGAGAGAGAGCGAGAACAGATAGAGATAATCAGAGAGAGAGAGAGAATAGATAGAGATAATCAGAGAGAGAGAGAGAGAACAGATAGAGATAATCAGAGAGAGAGAGAGAATAGATAGAGATAATCAGAGAGAGAGAGAGAATAGATAGAGATAATCAGAGAGAGAGAGAACAGATAGAGATAATCAGAGAGAGAGAGAGAGAACAGATAGAGATAATCAGAGAGAGAGAGAGAACAGATAGAGATAATCAGAGAGAGAGAGAGAGAACAGATAGAGATAATCAGAGAGAGAGAGAGAGAACAGATATAGATAATCAGAGAGAGAGAGAATAGATAGAGATAATCAGAGAGAGAGAGAGAGAGAGTAGATAGAGATAATCAGAGAGAGAGAGAACAGATAGAGATAATCAGAGAGAGAGAGAGAACAGATAGAGATAATCAGAGAGAGAGAGAGAGAATATATAGAGATAATCAGAGAGAGAGAGAACAGATAGAGATAATCAGAGAGAGAGAGAACAGATATAGATAATCAGAGAGAGATAGAGAGAACAGATAGAGATAATCAGAGAGAGAGAGAGAATAGATAGAGATAATCAGAGAGAGAGAGAACAGATAGAGATAATCAGAGAGAGAGAGAGAGAACAGATAGAGATAATCAGAGAGAGAGAGAACAGATAGAGATAATCAGAGAGAGATATAGAGAGAACAGATAGAGATAATCAGAGAGAGAGAGAGAACAGATAGAGATAATCAGAGAGAGAGAGAGAGAGTAGATAGAGATAATCAGAGAGAGAGAGAACAGATAGAGATAATCAGAGAGAGAGCGAGAACAGATAGAGATAATCAGAGAGAGAGAGAGAACAGATAGAGATAATCAGAGAGAGAGAGAGAATAGATAGAGATAATCAGAGAGAGAGAGAGAGAATAGATAGAGATAATCAGAGAGAGAGAGAACAGATAGAGATAATCAGAGAGAGAGAGAGAGAACAGATAGAGATAATCAGAGAGAGAGAGAGAATAGATAGAGATAATCAGAGAGAGAGAGAGAGAATAGATAGAGATAACTCAGAGAGAGAGAGAACAGATAGAGATAATCAGAGAGAGAGAGAGAGAAACAGATAGAGATAATCAGAGAGAGAGAGAGAAACAGATATAGATAATCAGAGAGAGATAGAGAGAAACAGATAGAGATAATCAGAGAGATAGAGAGAGCATATAGAGATAATCAGAGAGAGAGAGAGAGAACAGATAGAGATAATCAGAGAGAGAGAGCGAGAACAGATAGAGATAATCAGAGAGAGAGAGAGAATAGATAGAGATAATCAGAGAGAGAGAGAGAGAACAGATAGAGATAATCAGAGAGAGAGAGAGAATAGATAGAGATAATCAGAGAGAGAGAGAGAGAATAGATAGAGATAATCAGAGAGAGAGAGAACAGATAGAGATAATAAGAGAGAGAGAGAGAGAACAGATAGAGATAATCAGAGAGAGAGAGAGAACAGATATAGATAATCAGAGAGAGATAGAGAGAACAGATAGAGATAATCAGAGAGAGAGAGAGAGAACAGATATAGATAATCAGAGAGAGAGAGAGAGAACAGATAGAGATAATCAGAGATAGAGAGAGAACAGATAGAGATAATCAGAGAGAGAGAGAATAGATAGAGATAATCAGAGAGATAGAGAGAGAACAGATAGAGATAATCAGAGAGAGAGAGAGAACAGATAGAGATAATCAGAGAGAGAGAACAGATAGAGATAATCAGAGAGAGAGAGAACAGATAGAGATAATCAGAGAGAGAGAGAGAACAGATAGAGATAATCAGAGAGAGAGAGAGAACAGATAGAGATAATCAGAGAGAGAGAGAGAACAGATAGAGATAATCAGAGAGAGAGAGAACAGATAGAGATATTCAGAGAGAGAGAGAGAGAACAGATAGAGATAATCAGAGAGAGAGAGAGAACAGATAGAGATAATCAGAGAGAGAGAGAGAACAGATAGAGATAATCAGAGAGAGAGAGAGAACAGATAGAGATAATCAGAGAGAGAGAATCGATAGAGAAAATCAGAGAGAGAGAGAGAGAACAGATAGAGATAATCAGAGAGAGAGAGAGAGAATAGATAGAGAGAATCAGAGAGAGAGAGAGAGAGAGAGAGAGAGAGTGTTTCGGATACAGGTATCCTGTGTCTTTTTGTGTTTTTCCTCTCCTTCTGCCCTAATCACAGGTGTCCTGTATGTTTCTGATTGGTGGTCGTTGAGGTGTCTGCTGATTGCTAAGGTGGACCAATCAGTGAACATTCCTCTGCATTGCACCACCTGTTGCTGGTTTTTCAATCACACATCCCATTGTATAAAAACCAGTCAGTTGTGTTTGTTTGGAGAGACTATTTCCGTATGTGAGTATGGATACTGTGGTGTCCTGTTTTTTGTTTACTCACTAAGTTGCTGGTTACTCTGTTTGGTAATTTTGTTAGAGACTAATTTCTGTATGTGAGTAATGGATACTGTGGTATCCTGTGTTTAGAGTACTCACTAATTTTCTGGTTACTCTGTTTGGTAACTTTGTGTGTTTCTGGGAAAAGGGGAAGTTAAGCAAGCTGCCCTTGGGCATACATTACCCGTAGAAAGAACTGTCTATAAACACTAGTTAGACCTGAGCGGACCACCCACTGTATTTTTGTATGATTAGCAGTAGTTTAGCGGTTCTTGAGGCAGGCAAGATCAGTTTAGGGGTGTTTTACACTATTGTTTCATTTCTTGGGTCCTGCTCAGCCCTTTTTCCCAAACCTTTACCGTGTGTTCACAAATAAACATTTTATGTTTGACGGTAGTTTATGGTTGTCGTGTAGTTTTTCGTTCTCACTGTTCCATGTCATCATCCTAATTTGCATGAATTATGTTACGGGTCTCATGTCCATCCACCCTAGACGTTTAAAGCCACGGGGTTCGTAACAGAGAGAGAATAGATTTCAGATCCGCACCCGTGTTGAGGCGCCCATGGAGATACATCGTCCAGTGCGAGGACAAGTGTCCACTACTCCACAGCGGCAGGGGAGCGAGCCAAAGATAGGAGGGGGCGAGACCACACCCCTCTCCCTCTCTGTTGATGTCCCACTGTTAGTCCTCATCAGCACGTTGGCCTGAGCACTATGAACATTGTCCACAGATTGAGCTGCCCTCGCACAGCGCACCCAACCCTTGGGGAGTACATAACCTGACCAATAGGGGTCCCCAGCAACAACAACGGTTATATACCCCCCCCCAAGGGTTGGGTGCGCTGTGCGAGGGCAGCTCAATCTGTGGACAATGTTCATAGTGCTCAGGCCAACGTCTGTCCACCGAGCCAGAGCCCGTAGGCATGATGGGGACACCCAGAGCGACTGGTTTCAGTGGCGCGATGCATCCAAGCGAGTGTCCATTATCCTGCTGGAACGGTTTCATCAGCAACAGCCCGGGGGAAACCATGTCTATCATAGAAGCCATCATCCCCCAAAAAAGGCGCAATGCACATTGTGACCCAGACAAAATTAGGCCATGTGCAGGGACAAGAACACACGATTCTCGACTAACTCGAAACCAAGAAACAGAATGCGCTGCGATGGAGTCAAACAGCTCTCCTCTTGATTGACTGTGAAACCCAGAAACTGAACATGGGAAACCAGCATGGATGTAACAACACCTGCTTCCTCGACCACGATATCCACCAGCCAATTGTCCAGGTAGTCCAATATCCTGAGCCCCAGACAACGCACCAGGTGCCAAACCCATCTCCACAAGTTTAGTGATAGTGCGAGGCAAGAGGGAAAGCCCGAAAAGGAGGACCAGAAACTCGTAGGCTACAGCCTCGAAGTGGAACCTCGGGAACTTTCTGTGAGGGGGGATACATGGACAAATCTCCCGGGCGCACAGACTGTAACAACCGGCTGTTTTTGAGCATCCTGATTTTTTTTATTTATCCTGAGGTGCTTGTTTAGGGCACGCTGGTCAAAAATGGGACGCAAAGTCCTGTCCCTTTTGAGAACCAGGAAATACCGGCTGTACCAGCCATCCTGGGCCTCTGACATAGCAACCACTCAGAAATCTCCTCACTCAAAACGGGCACTGAGGCCTCGGGAACAGTCAACGTAATGACGCTGTAAAAATGTGGAGGACGCACAATGAACTGTACCCCAACATCACATAATTCAGGGTGATACTGTGCATGCACGCCATTGGTCGACACAGACAGCGAGTCTCCCATAGTGCCTTCTGAAGGGGATCGCCCCTCTTTTCATTTCCACCTCGACAACTGAGTGTCTGACTGTCGGGAACAGACTCTTTTTTTCAGCTCACATGTGGAAGACACAACACTCTGGACACCCGTGAACACTGTGGGGTAGAACACCGTGAACACTGTGGGGTAGAACACCATGAACACTGTGGGGTAGAACACCGTGATCACTGTGGGGTAGAACACCGTGAACACTGTGGGGTAGAACACTGTGAACACTGTGGGGTAGAACACCGTGAACACTGTGGGGTAGAACACCGTGATCACTGTGGGGTAAAACACCGTGAACACTGTGGGGTAAAACACTGTGAACACTGTGGGGTAGAACACTGTGGAGTAGAACGCTTTGAACACTGTGGGGTAGAACACCGTGAACACTGTGGGGTAAAACACTGTGGAGTAGAATGCTTTGAACACTGTGGGGTAGAACACCATGAACACTGTGGGATAGAACACTATGGGGTAGAACACTTTTAACACTGTGGGGTGGAACACACTGTGGGGTAGAACACACTGAACACTGTGGGGTAGAACACACTGAACACTGTGGGGTAGTAACACTGTGGGGTAGAACACTGTGAACACTGTGGGGTAGAACACTGTGGGGTAGAACACTGTGAACACTGTGGGGTAGAACACTGTGGGGTAGAACACTGTGAACACTGTGGGGTAGAACACTTTGAACACTGTGGGATTGAACACCATGAACACTGTGGGGTAGAACACCATGAACACTGTGGGGTAGAACACTGTGGGGTAGAACACTTTTAACACTGTGGGTTAGAACACCGTGAACACTGTGGGGTAGAACACTGTGGGGTAGAACACTGTGGGGTAGAATACTTTGAACACTGTGGGGTAGAACACTGTGGGGTAGAACACTGTGGGGTAGAACACTTTGAACACTGTGAGGTAGAACACTGTGGGGTAGAACACTGTGGGGTAGAATACTTTGAACACTGTGGGATAGAACACAGTGAACACTGTGGGGTAGAACACTTTGAACACTGTGGGGTAGAACACCATGAACACTGTGGGGTAGAACACTGTGGGGTAGAACACTGTGGGGTAGAACACTTTGAACACCGTGGAGTAGAACACTTTGAACACTGTGGGGTAGAACACTGTGGGGCAGAACACTTTGAACACTGTGGGCAGAACACTTTGAACACTGTGGGATAGAACACCGTGAACACTGTGGGGTAGAACACTTTGAACACTGTGGGGTAGAACACTGTGGGGTAGAACACTGTGGGGTAGAATACTTTGAACACTGTGGGATAGAACACCATGAACACTGTGGGGTAGAACACCATGAACACTGTGGGGTAGAACACTGTGGGGTAGAACACTTTGAACACTGTGGGGTAGAACACCGTGAACACTGTGGGGTAGAACACCGTGAACACTGTGGGGTAGAACACTTTGAACACTGTGGGGTAGAACACTGTGGGGTAGAACACTGTGGGGTAGAATACTTTGAACACTGTGGGATAGAACACCGTGAACACTGTGGGGTAGAACACTTTGAACACTGTGGGGTAGAACACCATGAACACTGTGTGGTAGAACACTGTGGGGCAGAACACTTTGAACACTGTGGGATAGAACACCATGAACACTGTGGGGTAGAACACTGTGGGATAGAACACTGTGGGGTAGAACACCATGAACACTGTGGGGTAGAACACCATAAACACTGTGGGGTAGAACAATGTGGGGTAGAACACTTTGAACACTGTGGGATAGAACACCATGAACACTGTGGGGTAGAACACTGTGGGGTAGAACACTTTGAACACCGTGGAGTAGAACACTTTGAACACTGTGGGGTAGAACACTGTGGGGTAGACCACCATGAACACTGTGGGGTAGAACACCGTGAGCACTGTGGGGTAGAACACTGTGGGTAGAACACTGTGGGGTAGAACACCTTGAACACTGTGGGGTAGAACACCATGAACACTGTAGGATAGAACAACATAAACACTGTGGGGTAGAACACTGTGGGGTAGAACACTTTGAACACTGTGGAGTAGAACACTTTGAACAGTGTGGGGTAGAACACTTTGAACACTGTGGGGTAGAACACCGTGAACACTGTGGGGTAGAACACCGTGAACACTGTGGGGCAGAACACTGTGGAGTAGAACGCTTTGAACACTGTGGGGTAGAACACTTTGAACACTGTAGGATAGAACAACATAAACACTGTGGGTTAGAACACTGTGGGGTAGAACACTTTGAACACTGTGGAGTAGAACACTGTGAACACTGTGGGGTAGAACACTTTGAACACTGTGTGGTAGAACACCTTGAACACTGTGGGGTAGAACACTGTGAACACTGTGGGGTAGAACACCGTGAACACTGTTGGGTAGAACACCGTGAACACTGTGGGGCAGAACACCGTGAACACTGTGGGGTAGAACACTGTGGGGTAGAACACTTTTAACACTGTGGGGTAGAACACCGTGAGCACTGTGGGGTAGAAACAATGTGTTTAAGTGCTGATGTTTGCTAATGTTTGCCTGATGTTTGCTGATGTTTGCCTGATGTTTGCTGATGTTTGCTGATGTTTGCCTGAAGCCAGGTCCACTCTGGGTTCAGAGGGCTTCGGCTACCAGTGATGTACCCCGATTGGCCGTGCCATTTGGTGGTACTGTTGTCACGGCGAACATCTGGGGAGGGGACCGTGCCACCTCCCCTGTCATCGCACTAGGTACACAGGGGCTGCTGCCTCCCCAGGTTCCTCGGAGGGACCAGCTTTCACTTCACCCTTAAAACGGCGCCTTTACCAAGCAGACTGGCGCTGCTCTTGTGGAACAAGCAGCAGTAGACTTGGGGGTGGACCAGGAAGCCGGAGAAGCCCACTTAGCCGCCGGGCCTCTGTCTGCGGACCCTCTAGAAGACGATGCTGCCACCTAGTGCTTCTTTTTCTCCTCAAAATGAGACTGCATAGACTCGAGGGCCGAGCCGAACAACCCCGTAGGAGAAATTGGCTTGTCTAAGTATAACTGCCTGTCTCTCTCCGGCACTGGCGACAATTCAACTAAAGATGCCACTGCGCCACGTAGGTAGCTCCCATGCTTCTCCCAAGCAACGGGACATACCCAAGACGAAATTGTCCGTAGCACGAATCTCATCTAGGAGCTCTGCGTGGGGTTCCCCAGAAGCCAGAACCGTGTTGGTCAGCCCACAGTTCAGTCTGATAAACCTGCAGCTTTGTAATCGTGTTCAGGGACCGGGCCACCATCTCCTAGGCCCGGTACATCTTGTCAAGCAGCGCCCTGAAAAAACAACAGTACTTATTCAGGAGCTACGGGGTTAGCCATCCCTTTGACAAGCGCACACCCGGTCAGCGACATAGATCAATGAGCGGCATGCTAGAAGCCAGGGATTCCCCTGCTACATCCGAAGCCCTAACCCTCCATCTCTGTCTCAGAAAACTCCCCGTAACTGGCCAGAGACAGCAGGTTGGCATCCGAACGTGAGTCCTGTGTAATACCAAAGATATCAGCCAGATGTATATCGCCATGCTGGGAGGATAGCTCCATGTGATCCGACTACGAGCCCAGATCCACCCCTGTATCCTGCAACTCAGACTCCACTGTGGTCCAGGCACCCAGGGGAGGAAACTCAACTTCAGTCCCACCAAGCATTCTAAGGAAGGCTACACGCCTGCGACAGTGGTCGCACGAGCTGGTTCAACCAGGGCATTTTCAACCTGAACACGCACCCAGTCAAGACATACAAGACAACACTTGTGAGTATCATTCAAAGACATGGTGAAACCACATGACTGTGGGCAAGGTCGTGAACTCGAACCCAGCTTAAAAGCCTTTGTCAAATTGTTTGTGCTAGTCAGCTTACTTACAACCGGTTAGCGAGGCTGAAGAATAAGTAACAAATTGGGAGGGAACATCACAAAACTAAACTGAACAAAAATATAATTTCAAAGATTCTACTGAGTTACAGTTCATATAAGGAAATCAGTCAATTGAAATAAATTCATTTGGCCCTAATCTATGGATTTCACATGACTGGGAATACAGTGCATTCGGAAAGTATTCAGACCCTTTGACTTTTTACACATTTTGTTAAGTTACAGCCTTATTCTGAAATGTATTACATAGTTTTTTATACTTATCAATCTACACACAATACCCCATAATGACAAAACTGAAATATTACATTTACACAATTATTCAGACCCTTAATCAGTACTTTGTTGATGGACCTTTGGCAGCGATTACAGCCTCAAGTCTTCTTGGGTATGACGCTACAAGCTTGGCACACCTGTATTTGGGGAGTTTCTCCCATTCTTCTCTGCAGATCCTCTCAAGCTCTGTCAGGTTGGATGGGGAGCGTCGCTACACAGCTATATTCAGGTCTCTCCAGAGATGTTCGATTAGGTTTAAGTCCTGGCAGGCCACTCAAGGACATTCAGAGGCTTGTCCCGAAGCCACTCCTGCTTTGTCTTGGCTGTGTGCTTAGGATCGTTGTCCTGTTGGAAGGTGAACCTTTGCCCCAGTCTGAGGTCCTGAGTGCTCTGGGGCAGGTTTTCTTCAAGGATCTCTCTGTACTTTGCTCCGTTCATCTTTCTCTCAATCCTGACTAGTCTCCCAGTATCTGCCGCTGAAAAACATCCCCACAGCATGATGCTGCCACCACCATGCTTCACCGTAGGGCTGGTGCCAAGTTTCCTCCAGACGTGACACTTGGCATTCAGGCCAAAGAGTTCAATCTTGGTTTCATCAGACCAGAGAATCTTGTTTCTCATGGTCTGAGAGTCCTTTAGGTGCCTTTTGGCAAACTCCAAGCGGGCTGTCATGTGTCTTTTACCGAGAAGTGGCTTCCGTTTGGCCACTCTATCATGAAGGCCTGATTGGTGGAGTTCTGCAGAGATGGTTGTCATTCTGGAAGGTTCTCCCATCTCTACAGTGGAACTCTGGAGCTCTGTCAGAGTGACCCTTGGGTTCTTGGTCACCTCCCTGACCAAGGCCCTTCTCCCCCGATTGCTCAGTTTGGCCGAGCGGCCAGCTCTAGGAAGAGTCTTGATGGTTCCAAACTCCTTCCATTAAGAATGATGGAGGCCACTGTGTTCTTGGGGACCTTCAATGCTGCAGAAATGTTTTGGTACCCTTCCCCAGATCTGTGTCTCGACACAATCCTGTCTCTGAGTTATACGGACAATTCCTTCGACCTCATGTCTTTGTTTTTGCTCTGACATGCACTGTCAACTGTGGGACCTTATACAGACAGGTGAGTGCCTTCTCAAATCATGTCCAATCAATTGAATTTATCACAGGTGGACTCCAATCAAGTTGTAGAAACATCTCAAGGATGATCAATGGAAACAGGATGCACCTGAGCTCAATTTCGAGGTTCATAGTAAAGGGTCTGAATACTTATGTAAATAAGGTACATCTGTTTTTTTATTTTTAATAAATGTGAAAAAAATTCTAAAAAACTGTTTTTACTTTGTCATGATGGGGTATTGTGTGTAGATTGATGAGGAAAACATTTATTTAATCAATTTTAGAATAAGGCTGTAATGTAACAAAATGTGGAAAAGGTCAAAAAAGGTCTGAATACTTGTACGAATGCACTGTACAGATATGCATCTGTTGGTCACAGATACCTTAGAAAAAAAGGTAAAGGCGTGTATCAGAAAACCGGTCAGTGTCTAGGGTGACCACCATTTACCTCATGCAGATCTCCTTCGCATAGAGTTGATCAGGCTGTTGATCGTGGCCGTGGAATGCTGTCCCACTCCTCTTCAATGATTCTGTGAAGTTGCTTGATATTGCTGGGAACTGGAACACGCTATCGTACACATCAATCCAGAGCATCCCAAACATGCTCAATGGGTGACATGTCTGGTGAGTATGCAGGTCATGGAAGAACTAGGACATTTTCAGCTTCCATGAATTGGGTACAGATCCTTGCGACATGAGGCCACGCATTATCTTGCTGAAACATGAGGTGATGGCGGTGGATGAATGGCACGACAATGGGCCTCAGGATCTCGTCACGGTATCTCTATGCATTCAAATTGCCATGGATAAAATGCAATTGTGTTCATTGTCCGTAGCTTATGCCTGCCCATACCATAACCCCACTGCCACCTTGGGGGACTCTGTTCACAACGTTGATATCAGCAAATCGCTCACCCACACGACGCCATACACATTGTCTGTCATCTGCCCGGTTCAGTTGAAACTGGGATTCATCCGTGATGAGCACACTTCTCCAGCGTGCCATTGGCCATCGAAGGTGAACATTTGCCCACTGAAGTCTGTTACGACGCCAAACTGCAGTCAGGTCAAGACCCTGGTGAGGACGACGAGCATCCAGATGAGCTTCCCTGAGACGGTTTCTGACAGTTTGTGAAATGTTTCTGTTGTTTAAACCCACATTTTCATCAGCTCTCCAGGTGGCTGGTTTCAGACGATCCCGTAGGTGAAGAAGCCCGGATGTGGAAGTCCTGGGCTGGAATGGTTACACGTGGTCTGCTGTTGTGAGGCCGGATGGACGTACTGCCAAATTCTCTAAAACGACATGGTAGAGAAATTAACATTACATTCTCTGGCATCACCTCTGGTGGATATTCCTGCCGTCAGCATTGCCAATTGCACGTTCCCTCAAAACTTGAGACATCTGTGGCATTGTGTTGTGTGACAAAACTGCACATTTTAGAGTGGCCTTTTACTGTCCCCATCACAAGGTGCACCTGTGTAATGATCATACTGTTTAATCAGCTTCTTGATATGCCAGACCTGTCAGGTGGATGGATTATCTTGGCAAAGGAGAAATGCTCACTAACAGGGATGTAAACAAAATTGTGCACAAAATGTACGATATATAAGCCTTTTGTGCCTATGGACAATTTCTGGAAACCTTTATTTCAGCTCATGAAACATGGGACCAACACTTTACATGTTGCATTTATATTTTTGCTCAGTATAGTTACCAAACTTTAACACACACACCCAGAAGGATGAGAATGCCTCCTTAAGTGAGACAGTTGGAGTCTGATTTTGCATACCAATGCTTGCTGTTTTAAGAAATGCATTGTTCTGCTCAGCCGGAGGCGAAGAATTTAAAGAATGAATTCGGGGGCTTCCAGTGAGGCATGGTGTTCATTGGCCTTGTTAGGCGTGCAAACTCGCCATAGCTGTGTTGGACCAAGTCGATCTGACTGAAAAACGAACAAAGCGTCATCCCCACCACTTTTTATGTAAAAAGTTGAGGGAAGGGGCTGGAGAAATGTAGACAGAGCTATGGATGCAGGGACTGACCATCCATGATGTCAACATTATAGTTTTTAAGCTATACAGTGTTTGTTTACATTAACTTCGTTTACAATCATTTGAGTGAAACAAGTTTAATATTTTCAGGTTGAAGTAGGCTTATAACACATCTATAAGTTATATCCTTCAAGAATCAATGGATACATATAATTAATTTATAAGTCCAAAAATGGATGTAGTAACTGCAGATTGCCCCCCCAGCCCCGCCACTTTTTATGCTGTAAAGCTGAGCTATTGCAGATTGTACCAATGGAGATTCAAGATCTACTGCAACAGTGGAAGAAAAGTACTTCGTGTAGCTCTGTCTGCCCGTTGTAAAGATCACACCTCAGATGCATGATTCAGTCATAACCATATGGTAACCTTTAAGGAGAGGCCGTTTCACATCACACCATGTCTGCTGATCCTCCTCAAGGGATCTTTCTCAGGTTCGTCAGGTCTGAGAGAACATACAGAACACTTAATACACACACATGCTGTACGCGCGCACACACACACACGTGTGTGTGTGTGTGTGTGAACACTGGGGACACGTGGACACACACACAAATCAGAAAGGAATCCTGCAGCAACAGGAATTGTGAATTATAATGTGGATTATAATGTGGATTATAATTCATGGACATTTGTGTAAGGGTTGATGCATTTTTCGTAGTGGAATTTACAAACTTCAAATGACAAATACACTACAAGTTTTACATTTCCTGCATTGCAGGAAAGTTATCCTGCAACAGGGTGATCAAATTAAGATTCTACATCTGTACATACACACACACACACACACACACACACACACACACACACACACACACACACACACACACACACACACACACACACACACATCTGAGAGTGTGACAGGTTAAAGGACATATTCATAGCCTGTTATACACTAAAAAGTATTAGTAAGTTCATGGTATGTAAGGATCTTAAAATATCTAAGGTTAAAAAGATTATGCATCCAGTACTACTTCATAGAGATTGATAAAATGCATAAATGTGTTTAAAATCCGTCAAGAGTCAAAGGGTTAATATTGTAAGAGGAATGTGTAAATGTTATATTGACTACTTTATTTTGTGGTGCCTAATTTAAGGGTAAAAGTGTTCATCTGTGATCTACTAAATGCTCTTAATCTATGAGCCTGAGATCGATTGCTCTGGTCTCCACCCAACTTCCTGGGGGAATCGCGGTCTTTTTCTCATTACACTAAATTTGTCAGTGAGGAAACATAACTGCGTCACGTTCGTGATTATTTCTCCCCTTTTTCAGGTACGTTATTGATATGAAACGAGTTAATTTGAATGTAATAACTTGCTAACCTGTGAAGAGAGTTTAAGGTATGTGTTAGTAACATCTTGAGGAAGTTAGAGTTAAGTTGAAGAGAGTTATTAGGTGCGTGTGTGACTGTAATCTGCTTGGTTGCAGCGATAGCTTCGTACTGAGAGTAGCTGCCATTTTATGCTAATTGTGAATGAATATGTGCGTTGTTAATAATATATTTGGGGTTATTTGTATAATGTGTTTCGAATACTTTGTTGACATGGTTGATAAATGTAGTTATGGGTTACTGAGCTAAAGCTACTTTGTGTTTGACAGTTATATTGAAACATTTGTATATGTTTTAGTGAATTACAGTTTATGCTGTTGTGACTTGAATAAGCTTTGTACCCTACAAATCTCTGGTTCCTGTAGATCTGTTGTTCTGTAAAATGTGGTATTTTTGTAAAATCATTACACTAAATTTGTCAGTGAGGAAACATAACTGGCGTCACGTTCGTGATTATTTCTCCCCTTTTTCAGGGGTGTAACATTTGGAGGCTCCGCTGAGATTGCTGCTCAGATGTCCGGCTTCCACATCCTGGTCGCTGAATCCGAGCCAGCTAAATCCCTACATAACAACCCAGGCAGGCTGCAGTGAGGAAAGTGTTGCTGTTCGAGGGGAGCTGGAAGTTGGGGGTTAAGTACGTGTCAACTGAGGCCGTTGAGAGACCATCAGAGACAGTAAGGACCACCTAATTCAGAGTCAACTCCTGCACAGTAAAGGTTCCTCCTGTCCTGTCAACATGACAACCGCCTTGGAAGAACTACAGGAAGAGGTAGTAGGAGAATTGCAAACCCTGACTAAAGACAAGTTACTAGACGTATGTGATTTCCTTGACATATCAGGCGAACAGAGAAGAGATGTTCAAGACAAATCCCGCATATCACTGATGACTCACATTATGATGTTCCTTGAAAGAGAGGAAGTTGCAGAGTTAGAAGATGGCGGCATGTCGGAATTATTGTTACTTAAAGACAAAATGACAGAGATGATCAGTGGCATAGATAGCAAGACAGGGCAAACTGACCATGATATTGAAACAGCCAGAACACATCACAGAATAGAGGGACTGAGAACTGTAACCCCACAACAAGGGGTGGGAACTGAGCAGAGTACTGCAGACCAAGCCAGTGATTCTCTGCGCCAGCCCCAACCCCCTGCCCATCTTCAGAGGAGCATGCAGCTCTCACCCAGTGCACAGCCCGGCTCATACTGGCGCAAAGAGTTAAAAAATTTCTGGTCAGATAGGTGAACCGGGCCAGAAAGATAAACTGACTTTTTCCAGCCTTGCCCATCAGATTGAGAATGGACTTAACAGAGGCTATCCTGAGGTAGAAATAGTAGACGCAGTAATCAGGGCTATTTCTCCAGGCTCACAGCTACGCAGCTACTTGGAAGGTAAACCCCAGCTAACTCTTCCCACACTTAGATGCATCCTGCGTTCCCACTTCCAAGAGAAGAGTGCAACAGAGCTTTACAAACAGCTAGCTTCAGAAGCACAGCATAGCAAGGAGACCCCTCAAAGCTTCCTGATGCGCGTCTTAGATTTGAGGCAGAAAGTACTATTTGCGTCCCAGGAGTCAGAATCAGGGCTTAAGTATGACCCTGCTCTAGTCCAGCGCATGTGTTTACACACAGTCCTTACAGGTCTCCAGAGTGACAGTATCAGGATAGACATGCAGCCTCTCCTGCTTGATAGCGAAACATCAGATGAGGTTTTGCTAGAGAAGCTTAACATTGCTTGTGCTAATGAGATAGAAAGACGAAACAAAAAGCGTTTTAATGCCCCACAGCCTGCTACAACTGTAAGTGTAGTTCAGTTAGAAGATACGCCATCTGCAAAGTGTCCTGTGAAGGAAGCCAAAGCTAAGATACCCGCAGAACTGTTAACAGAGTTAGCTGAACTTAAGACAGGTGTAGCTTCCCTAAAAGGTCTCAGTGCAGAGATTGCTCAGATTAAGGAGACATTACAGCAGCCTATGTTTCAGTCATCGCCTTATGCCCATGCCCCACTTCCAGTTAGGAGGCCAGATAGGAACCCCAGCCACCTGTTTCCCAGCAGCAGTATTACAGCAACTACAGTCAGCCCCATGCACCTGACCCTGCGCAGTATCAATATGCACCTAACCTGTATACCAACCGCTCTGCTCAAGCTCCAAGGAGGTGTTTTGTCTGCCAGCAGGCCAGAACAGATGCACGCTGCACACACTGCTTCCGGCGTGGGAGTGGAGAACATTTTCAAGCTGGATGTAAAATCCGGGGAGTCAGACCATCCAAAGAGGCCCCTTTAAACGGGAAGGGTTACCGCTGAGGGACAAGTGTTAACCGTAGCTACCAAAAAGTCCCAGAAATGTGCAAATTGTGCCAGAGAAGATTCATTTGAGAACCTGAAACAATGTTCATCATGTAAAGAGACACTGTACTGTTCCAAAGGATGTCAAAACCAACATTGGACTAAACATAAGGAAAAATGCACTCACCTGAAAATGGACTCTACCTGTGAAAAAGCTTTCCTGTACAGAAGAAAATGCCCACTCTTTACCATCCCTAGCTCAAGGTTGCCACCCCCATAAGGTCACCTCGCTAGTCGGTAGACAGTGCCTTGTTGAGTGTCACCTGAATCGCCACCACCTCCAAGCTCTATGGGACACAGGCTCTCAGGTATCGGTCATTGATGAACGATGGAAAGCGGAATCTCCCCAAACGCAAGGCTGAGGGATGTTTCAGAAATTCTGGACTCACCTGATGATCTAAGATTGACGGCAGCAAATGGGACTGAAATGCCGTACCTGGGATGGATTGAAACAACTTTTCGGCTAGCCTCTGAAACTGACCAAACGAAGGAACTGATCATCCCAGTGCTGGTAATGAAAGGCTGTCACCTATCTCATCCCATCATAGGTTTCAATGTTATTGAGCACATCCTGACAATGACCGAAAAGACTAAACGGTACAGTACAGTGAAAAAAGCTTTCCCAAGCCTCAAAAGAAATAAGGTGAGGGCTTTTATACAGGCTGTTAGCGCAGAACAGACAGATGAATACGCAGTGAAGACCAAGAAAGAGAAGGTTGCTGTACCAAAACACAGTAGCATTCAGATTGAGTGCCGGGTAGCTTCCCCAGCCTTTCAAAGATGACATGACAATGCTTTTCCAGCCAGACCTGAACCCGCAGTGGCCAGATGAACTTGAGTTCTTTGACACACTAGTCAGAGTTAAGAAAGGTGTTTTTCCAGTTGTCATGCTTGATGTCTCTAACCCCACTGACCACGACATTGCCCTGCTAGGACGCACCATAATCGGTACAGTACAAACCATTATGACTGTGTTACCTGCCCAAGTCTTTGACAAAGCTGTCACCCCAGCCACAGTGAATCACACTAGTGTTCAAACTCCATGTACTGCTACTGAACAGTGGGATCCACCAGTAGGTTTAAGTCACCTAACCGAAGAACAGAGAGAGGTTGTTAGGAAAATGCTTAGAGAAGAGTGTCACTCCTTCTCCAGATCAGACAATGACATTGGCTGCATTGAACGATTGAAAATGACTATTTCTCTAAAGGACTCTGAACCAGTCAAGCGCACATACATGTCAGTGCCCAGGCCACTGTATCAGGAGATGAAGGGTTACCTTCATGACCTCATAGCCCAGGGTTGGGTTAGGAAGTCAAACTCTTCATATTCTTCACCTGTCGTGTGCGTTAGGAAAAGGACGGGACCCTCCGGTTGTGTATAGATTACAGAGACCTGAACAGAAAGACACATCCCGACCGCCAGCCCATCCCTCGGGTCCAGGACATCATGGACAGTTTAGGTGGTAATTCCTGGTTCTCCCTTTTAGATCAGGGAAAAGCATATCACCAAGGGTTCATCTCGGAAGAAAGCAGATCACTGACAGCATTTGTGACCCCATGGGGACTCTATGAGTGGATACGTATGCCATTCGGCCTCATGAACGCTCCTGCAGCTTTTCAGCGTTGTATGGAGGAATGTTTGGAAGGGCTCCGGGGACAACATCTGCATTCCTTATCTGGACGACACGCTAGTTTTCAGTAAAACTTTCGACAGCCATGTGAATGATGTGCAAAAGGTTTTGCAGCGTCTCAGAGAGTATGGCATCAAACTCCAAGCCAAGTAAGTGTGATCTCTTTAAACCCCAGGTCCGTTATTTGGGCAGAATAGTGTCTGCAGACGGCAGCAAAGTTGACCCAGCCGATTTTGAAGCAGTAAGAGCATTGAAAGAGATCAGACCACAGACTGTGGGCCAGCTCAGAAAAAATGCTTGGTTTACTCACTTACTACAGACAGTACATCAAAGACTTTTCTAGGAGGGCCAGCTGTCTGTATGACCTCCTGAAAGCAGATTCAGAGAAATTACCTGACCACCCACGGAAAGCAAAAACAAAGAAAGTAAGTCATGTGGTGCCCTCAAACAAGCCAATCCTGTGGACTGACCAGCATCAACAGGCACTTGAACAGCTGATTGAGTGTCTGCTTCACCCACCAGTCTTAGGTTTCCCTGACTTCACTCAGCCATTTGTTGTACACACTGATGCGTCACACCAAGGCTTGGGAGCAGTTCTTTATCAAGAGCAAGATGGGAAGCTTAGGGTCATTGCTTATGGCTCTCGAACCTTAACAGCAGCTGAGAAGAACTATCACTACCACTCTGGCAAGCTAGAATTTCTAGCTCTAAAATGGGCAATCACTGATAAGTTCCATGATTATTTGTACTATGCTCGACCTTCACTGTATACAGTGATAACAACCCGCTCAGCTACATTCTGTCTACTGCAAAACTGAACGCAACCACTTCCAGGTGGGTTGCAGAATTGGCTGATTTCCACTTTACAATAAAGTACAGGCCAGGCAGAGAGAACGGTGATGCAGATGCTTTGTCGAGGATGCCACTGGATGTAGAGTCACTGATGAGAGAATGTTCTGAGGAGCTTCCACCAGACACCATTGCCGCCACTATACAAGCAGTAGAGGTACAGAAAGAGCCTTTTGTGCCTTGGTCAATTTCAGCTGCATCTATGTCAGTATCAGCTGAAGGTGAGACAACTACAGCAACAATCAGCTCGATCCCAAAGGGGGATAAGAGAGGCACAAGAGTCTGATCCGGTCATCCGTCCTGTGCTCGATTTCAAGCTGTCTGGTTCCAAACCGCCAGTTAAAGAGCAAAAGGAATTCAGTCCAAAGACAAAATGCCTATTCAGAGAATGGGACAAATTGACAATCGACAGTGATGGTATTCTGTACAGAATCACTACAGCCCGCAAGCAGTTAGTTCTACCAGAGCAGTACAAAGGTAAAGTGATGGAAGAGTTGCACAATAACATGGGACACCAAGGTACTGACCGCACTGTATCACTAGTACGTGACCGCTTCTTCTGGCCTTATATGCAATCTGACATTGAGCACTATGTGACTAAAACTTGTAGCTGTGTCAAGCAGAAAAAGCCAGGCCATGAAACAAGAGCTCCTCTGACAAACATTGTGACAACACAGCCATTTGAACTGGTATGTATAGATTT